>NW_022603044.1:0-8868 GCF_008692095.1 Etheostoma spectabile
CATACTTTGTCACTGCCCCTACTAAACACTTTACCATAAGGGGTCGTCATTTTACAACAAATAAGCAGTGAGAAAAAAATCCACCAGCCCAAACCACAACAAAAATCACACATGCAACAACAAACAACTTTTTCATTAAGACTCCATCTAGAGCCTTTTTATGTACATCTCTATAATCTTTACAACTTAAAAAGTGACCTCTCATCCTTCGCACAAATACACTCGCGGTGGACTCGTAATATTACAATGACAATCTGTTAACTGCAACTCTTTTTCAGGATGTTCACACAGAACCAAGGGTGGCATTCACAATCACTCATCTGAACTATCTGTCCTTAGCAGTCTCCTACCTCGTCAACCATCTGGACGTATTTTCCTCTGACTATTTGTCCCTTTTCCTCTCCTACCGCCACCCGTATTATTCAACAATTCTCTTACAACTCTCTAGTTGTTTTCTCTGTTTAATCACATCACATGCCCCAACATTTCATCTGTTTATATCCCTTTAATTACAGCACATTCAATCAATACTTTTCGCTTAAAACAACACTTACGACAGTTGAAATGTGATCACATCAATTTAGTTTTCAGCCAATAACAGATTTTGATTTTAAACAGGCTTCTGCTTACCTTTTTTGTTGAGAGCTCTCAGTGATCACACCAACGCATCGCAGTATCGCCGCTCAGTCCCCTTCACGGGCTGCGGGATGTCAGTCCGGTGGCTGAGCTGAACCGGACCGTGGACACAATGCCAAGGTCCAGTTGGATTCCCCTGTCCAATTACGTATCACGTCGGGGTCACCAAATTTGTTGGGGAAATCCTTCTATAAACTGACAACTGACTCCATGATGAATTTAACACAGTGTTTATTCTTGTGGTCAACAGATGAAATGCTTTTCCGAGCAGTTACACGTGCACGGACCTGATGGAGACTTGTCTAGTACAGAGGTCCCCCAAAAGGCACTTAGACAATATTGTGCTCAGGGTTATATTGGTTCCCCTTGTGGGCCTGATTGGTCAGCTATACTGTTGCTGGGTTACAATCCCTGCTCTGCCTCTCCCTTCTTGCATGTCTATTATTTTCAGTTATCATTTACTTCACAAGACAGCTATGTCCACTCCCTTCTAAGTTGGTATGTCCTGTTCTCTGAGTTATCAGACCGTCCTGAACTTCAGTGTCCTTGGCCTCACCATCTCCTCTTCTGTGCTCACTGTAGCATATCTGACTAAGATAGCCCTGTCTGTTCTCTCCCTCCTTAGCTGTAACCCAGCTGCAAAGCATAATGTATAATATGTCACACATACACACACTCTTATTTAGTCTTTGGTTAATTCAGTATATACTGTAAGCCAGCTTTTACGTGGCCGTTCCTGAGTGCCCTGTTCATCACCACCTCAGTCATTGTATTATTTTCCCACACATGTATTTGACAAAGACGTTTTCATAAACCAATATGATACCAATACGGGACATGAACCCCAGTCTCCTGGGTGAACGTCCTGTGTTGTTTGACCCCTCCACCACTCAAAATCGGTGTCCTTCCGTAGATTTTCAGTCTTTCATACTACTCTCTATCGTTGTCTCTCTTAATACTACGTCATCTTACAGCGCCGCGGTAGAGCTGATGCTCTACCCGGTGCGTTCCATTCAGACGCTGAAGGCGTATTTTTGCAAATATTACAATTTAGGAGTGAAGACGGGTTAAACTTAAAGCTGTTATGGTGTGTCACTAATTGAATAAAGTCAGGTACTGTACTCAATGGAAAAAGTTGCCCATTTGTAACCAGCTACACCACCAACAATGTGCTAAGTATGGGCAAATAAATGTTTAACTGCCCTTCATGTTACCAGCATGCAGAGTGTACCAGCATGAGAAAACGGATGGGTACATTTTGTAATTTCACCTAGAGGAAATGCTCAGCCCGAGATCACATCAAATGATGATATTAAAAAGCTCAAAGTACAGAAATGTTTCTGATGATTATTTCAGATAATAAACTAATAGCAATCACTCTTTGTTGATTTAAACTTAGGGATCACTTTATGATTGAATGCAATTTCTGTTACGTTGTCAAGTCAATAAGTGAAGTGAAGAGGACAACAATTTTCTAATACCATGAAGAATCACCAACGTCTCAAAGATGATGTTGTTAGCTAGTTATGTTGATGGCTTTGTTCATACGCACATTTCACACACACACCTGTTTAGCGGGTTCATCTCACTAGAACAAAACACAGGTATGGGCGTGTCAAAAAGTGACAAAGCAGCGTTAAGAGTAAGTTATTCATAACTCACAGAAACATTTAGTGCAGTACATGTAGTTCACCTTCCACTTTCTCTTCCCCTATCTGTATTCACTTTGTCACTCACGTATGTGTGTGCACGCTTGTGTAAGAATCTTCCTGGGTGCAATGTAGTAGTGAAAAGGTGGTTTCACTGATTTTGGCATTCTCTTAATAAGCATCAAAATGGATTTGATATTGATGCACTGACACTTAGTTGAAAGACCAGTTTTCATGTGTTTTTGAGCCAACAACATGTATTTGAGTCAGACCTCATGTGACCCTAATTGTCTTCCGTATAATTCCATATAGAGCAGGAAGTGGCAACCTGTTCTCACTCCAAACGTGTAAAATACAGGCATTTGGAAAGTGGCTGTTTGTGTGTGATGCGACAAAAAAGGCAACCTTCGGCGTGTGTGTAGAGCGTACTGGGGAGAGCAGCATCTAGATGGGGTTTAGCGAGTAGTATATAAGGGGAAATTCCAAGGAGGGTCGGGCGGGGGGGCGGATGGGTCAAACAGGATTTTCACCCAGGAGAGCGGGGTTCATGTTTTGCAGCGTGTCAAGGAACCGTAAGCCCACCCACAAGCTTTTCCTTGACCGAACAGCGTCAAAAGGACGCCAATAGGCCCGGCCAAGTTATATGACGCCAAAGGAGACTTTTAGCATCAATAACAACGACAAAGGCACCAGACAAGCGTCCGTATTTTACGAGATGGGAGCAAGAGTGTCTTGGAAGGGGCCGAGAGATAATCACTGCCAGCCGTTAATGGTAGCGACACAGGGACAACTGGATGTCGAAACGCCAGCGGTCAAAGCGAACACCTAATCCCAGAAGAAGTGCAATAGATTAGATTAGATTCAACTTTATTGTCATTACACATGTACAGGTACAAGGCAACAAAAGCAGTTTGGGTCTAACCAGAAGTGCAGTAGCAGTAAGGTGCAGGATACATACAATGGTTTCATAAATGCAGGATGGGTTTGTACTGAATAAATAATAGAAACAAATACATTTCAATATATTATAAAACAGAATTTTATAGATAGATTTGTCCTATGAATATATATAGATAACAAGTATTGTGAACAAGATTTACAGGTGAATACGTACTATGAATATATATACAGATGGCTATTAATGTAAACAGAATAGCGACAGTGTTGGGTTGTTCACATGGCAATGTTACAGTGAGAGTGGCCTTGGCGGTAAAGGAGCCCAGTGCATTCTGGTTGTTGTGGGTTTTCTACCTTTTGAGTTTTATGAAGTATGGCTTCTGAGTCTTGTTGTTTTGCTCTATTTACTACAAGGGAAACAACAAGGATTTTCGTATTTTTTAAAGCCCTTCACTTAAAATGATTCCAATGTAGTTTACGAACAGATTCTGTTTCGTTACAATACTATTTTCACAATAATAAAATAAACAGTAATATTTCAGAATGTCTAAAAGTGGCACCGAATGTTTCATGCCAGCATCATCAATCAGTAATATTATTAATGACAGAACAACCATGGGACTCCGTGTTATACACTATAAACACACTCTCAATAGAGGCAACAGAGACCACCTCCAAATGTCAGCAACTGTTTCCCAATTGGGCAGCATTGCTATCAGTCCCCCCCCCCATTATTATCCTCCTCTTACCCACAATCCTCAGGGGCCTCGGCCTTGCCACCTGGCCGGGTCTTTCTGTGTTTGAGGAATGTCAGACAAGAAAGAGTGACCTTCTGCTTCCCTATCAGCGCGGCGTAACGCCTCTCACACCAGGGAACAAGGGTATATTTTTTTTTACCTTAAAGCCTTCAAAGCCAAGAATGGTATGTTTATGAGGTCTATTGATATGGTGATACATAAGGCAGGCAAGCGACACTTGCACCTGTTACTATTTGAAGATAAATCTGCTTTTATTCTGACACAGCATACTCGTCCAAACATTTAAAAAGCGGTTAAACTTGACTCCAGACATGTCTTTATTTGACATTATCGGACGGTGGAAAACAATCAGTTTGACCCCGTGAGGCAGCAGGTTCAGCTGGCAGAGATAGGAGAAAGAAAGTGGAAACAGAATGATGGGAGGGAGCTAGAGTTAGAGAAAAAACAAGGAGAAGCACAAGCTAGCTTACTTTCTCCAACTCTGCCTCTCCTTCTGACATTTTCCCTGAAATATTCAGCTCCTCCGGTGCAGTTATTGATGTATCGCGAAGTCGGTTTTCATTGTAGCCTGGAGTAAAAAGCACGGCACCCTCTCACTCACACTCTCAGCGGATTTATCACAGAGATACGCTGGGCTTTTGAAAAGACTGTAAATCACGGCGGAGCCTTTTTCCAATATCCTTCGTCTCATGCAGAGCAGGAGAGCTGAGCGTAATCATCAAGTTGGTGGAGAAGGTGAAGGATGATTAGGATGTTAAATGGCTTTCTTTTAGAGCAGCGTGCGCGGTTCGTTTAGTGCAGGCTTTGCCGGGGAGACTAACTCAGACGCTTTAACTTTTCTCAAAGACGCTCATGGTACAACACGTTCTCACTCCCAAGTCGTAACATGTGGACGCTTGGTCAGGAACCCTTGGCGTAACATTTCAACGTAATGGGCACCCCTCGAAGTAATATTTTAACGTGCAGGGAACTCCTATAGACTTTAATGGAGCCCCGTCCTCGTAAAATATAGACGACAGGGGACCATGACGTTTCAGATCTCGGGGATGACTGGCCCACAATAGGAATAAAAAATAGCATAATAAATGATATGTATATAACATTTAAACACATAGAGAGTGGCAAAATAACAGCTCCTCCATTTTTAACAGCCGTTTTTTAGTTTAACGTTGCTCTATAAATAAGGTTTTCGCCAGAAGTTTTGGCGGATATTGCGTCAAACTGACGAGCTATAGGCATTATACACTGTCGATAGTCGATTAATTAATTTATTTTTGTCTTTGCATAGCTTCATTTAAATCTGGTTTAAATGTTTAAATGTTTAAGAAACGCATTTGCCATTATTTCTACGCTGGCATATTTTAGTGTTTTCCTATGTGGATAGCGGTGCCGCCCAACTAGACGGAGCGGCATCCTTGGCGTCGCGCACCGCTCGGAATAGCCGCCGAGCGCGGCGCTTTCAGCTTTGACTTCATTGCCGCTGACCTATCAAGGCGCGACCAATGGCTGAGCCAAGAAGCATGATGACGTCCCTCGCGCTGGTCGTGCATCTATGCACTGCGCGCCACTCGACGCACGATCTCACGCGTTTTCACTTGGTAAGTAAAATACAGAAGTACAATTATCCCCACCGCTACCTAGTTAGCTCAATAAGTTGTAGTTCAAACCCTTCAACGTGCAGCTAGCAGTCTAATGGGACGATGAATGATTTAAAGCGTTAATAAAAATACTAGCTAGCTCCAACAAGTGAAACCTACAGTAACTTAGCGGTAAGGTAACGTTAGCTGCTGTTAGCAAATCAAGTGTTTCTTTATGCCTAGCTTATTGCCACATATAACCTCATAACGGGTACAATCATGGTCTCACCTACGCACCTAAGCACTAACTTTGAAAAGCCATCCCTAACTTTGATTGAAAATACTCTAACAGCAGATTAACTGTTTTGACTTTACTATTGTGCTATTCCTGAATTGTCTACAGTAAAATGAACTTGATAAAGCCTGATAAGTTTTCCTACTGCTATTGTCTCTCTTATTCCATCTCAACATGTGCTTAATGTAATTAGCCATAACAGTAGATTTACTAAATATTGGCCAGATGTGTTGGAAGTAGTGGCAGAGAAACAGTAAATATGTTGTTTAGACAGTTACAAAATGCAGTTTGTCTAATATTTGTCAGTAAGTTTATAATCACACAGTGTAATAAATCAGTTACTAGTTCATAGTAAGTTTTACTATGCCTAATTAAGATAATTTTCTCTAAGTTGGCATGGTGGCTTACGAATTATTTAATTACTTTTTATAAAGGATAATAATTACAATTCCAGCCACAGATAATGACATTTTGTTTAAATTAGGCTTTTTGCAATTGCTCAAATTTGTATCTTATTTGTGTTTCAAATCAACTTTATTCTTCTGTACTGAAGGATTTAAATTAGAGGTTTTTTCTGAGTAAATGAATAGAGCTGATGTTACTTAATGCTGCCGTGTACTTTTTCTGTTCAGTAAAACCATGAGCTGTTGTTAACAATTAATGCCTTTTTAAATCACAGTAAAAATAATCCTTATATATTTTATTCTCATTTGCAGAAATGACAAAACCAAAATGAAACCGTGCCTTCCTGCCAGGCTCCAAACAGGCTCAACAGAAAACCTGTTTTGCCTGCCTTTTTCTGCTTCCCATATAAGCAGAAGCAAAAAAACAACAGGCAAAAGTAAAAAATACCAACTGGGCCCTCATCAATTAAAAAAACAAAAAAGAATGGCAAGATCTTAGATGCTGCCCAGTTGTCGGTAAGTTTTCATAGTTCTCAATTGTAAGACGTTGGCTTCCAGATAATTATATAATTGTCACAGTCGCCAGATGGGCAGAAAATATAGGTGGTTATAGGGGTGTATGATATGCCTACAAAATGTTTATTGATTTACCTTATAGTGTTAGTTGTTGCAATTATTTTCACTGAATATATATATAATTTGATGATTTTTGTTGGGGTCTGTACTAGAGTTGGGCGTAATACAGTATCCCGTGGGGTCTTAAAAATTGTGATGGTATCAGTTTCAATACTGTCATTAAAAATGCAATGCACTTATATAGGAGACAAGGATTAAAATATTAAATATATTTATTTAATGCCTAAAAATGCTTATGTGTGAGTGTATCATGTGACAGTGCAGAGGAGAGAGAGGGGGGGAAAGATAGCAAGTGACCTGGTCTGGAAGAAGAACAGGACTTCTGTAGTCTGGCAGCATTTGGGATGCCGCCTAATGAGAAGGGAGATTTTCAGTATCAGTGTTTGGTTTTCACTTTCTGAATGGTGGAGGCACAGCCAACAGTTTGGTGATGCCGTCTGACCCTCACGTCTTTAATTTTTAGTTAGTCCACACTAATACTGTATACCACGGTAAATAGGGAGGGAGGGTTGACATTATCAAAATTTGGATACCACCCAACTCTATCTGTACTAACAAATCTAATTATATTATATAAATATATAAATTAATAATATTTGCCAACTTGTTTTCCTAGGCTTCAGTGTAACATGGTATTGCATAATTTCATATGGATATAACATTTTAACTTTACAAAAAATTGCAGCTCCTAGGATTTGGATATGGCATCTGACCATATTGTAATTAAATGATGTTTCAGTTAGTTGTGCAACCCTAGGGGGAGATTAAGGCCTGAACACCCAACGCACAAGGGTCAGCAAATCAGATGTCTGTTCTGAGTAGCTGTGTATGTCTGTGTGCATGCAGTCAGTGCATAATTGCAAAAGATTTCTTTGATAAATAGAATGAACAAAATGATAAACACCACATTCACATAGACTACATTTACTTGTCAAAAGAAAAAGTGCCGGCATCAGGGCATGCTACGACCCACGATTCTTCAAAGATATTACAGCTCGAGAGATGGTGCTGTTTATTGTGACTAGAACATAAAGTCTGTACCACCATCTCCTGTGATGCTAACCGAGGATACATATGCCTTTGTGTTTTCTTGCAGGTTTTAAAATTGACAGCTCTTGATACAAGCCACCTTTTTCTTGGTCATCAAGACCGCAAGAGCCAGCTAAGTGGTGACATTATACATTTTCTTGAGCCAACAGGGGTTGCTCCGAGACATCATAGGAAAGATGAGCAAGCTCTATGAACATCTGCTGAGAAGTAAGTTGTCCTTTGTTTAAATTAGAAAAAATGGTGCTATGACAAACAAAGTCCTGACTTTCCCCCATAGACATGTGACCTTCACCATATACTCTATTACTATATCAACATACATGAACGTGCCTTAGTAAAAACTTTAAGACAGCATATTGCAGCACCACAGTGCCTCACCTTATAGAATGCAAGCATCATGTACAAGCTAAGTCTTACTGTACTGGCCAAGGTTAGTTAATCTTGGGGAAAAATCTGAATGAGAATACTATGGAGTATGATATAATTGGTAACGCCTTGAACAACCTAAATACGTTAAGAATATGCTGCTACATAAGCTGCTAAAAAAAACTTTAAGTATTTATATGTATTTTGTGTTTACTAATATTCTACCCAGTTTAATTAATATTTAACATTTAACATTGCAGAATTATTTGCTCTGAAGATGTTGCAGGCTCCGCAACTGCACCCATCCCAGTTGTTCCAGAGGAGAAGTCAGCAGCACCAGATGCAGATGGAGAATATGTTCTACATCTTGTGCCCGTGTCACCTTCTCACCCCTTCTCAGCCTCCTGCTCTCTCTTTTCCTCCTCCTCAGCCTGCTCCTGCTCTCCTCTTCAGCCTCCTTTCAGCCTCCTGCTCTCTCTTCAGCCCTCCTTTCAGCCTCCTGCCTCTCTCTTCAGCTCCTTTCAGCCTCCGCTCTCTCTCTGCCTCCTCTCAGCCTCCTGCTCTCTCTTCTGCCTCCTTTCAGCCTCCTGCTCTCTCTTC
>NW_022603045.1:0-83624 GCF_008692095.1 Etheostoma spectabile
AAGACTTATGGATGGACACAAACGATATGGCAGTATCTGAATTTTCAAGAACGTCGACTCTACCACCTGAACAGGGACTTGACCTGTACACTCAGATTAAAATTCTGATGCTCTTAAGCGCTATGAGCTACCCTGGCTTCAACTACTTGCTGTGGAAAAAATAATCCTCTGACCTACAGATTGAAGTTTAAGTAAATGAAGACCATTGAGCTGTTGCCAGATGACACGGTCTTCTGGCCAGCAGGAGGGTAGACCATAATTTGCACAATGCCTGAGAAACACCAATTGTTATTGCACAACTGTTGAAATTGGCTAAATTGACCAAAACGGTTAAAACTCAAAGGCCAAACTCATCATGGCCACTAGCAGACTGTGAACATCCTGCAAACCTGCATGACAGATGACGTTAGCAAGCACTTCATACATTTCACACAATCAAGCTGTTGCCTTATCAGGGACTTTGACTGTGGTATTCTTTTTCGATGAAAACGTTGATAATGTTGAGTTTTAAAAAGTTAAAATGTCTGAAGGAACCAGTTTAGAAAATTAAGCATACAGCGGTCTCCATTTTTCCCCCACCTCTGACTGTAAAGAGTTGATCAGTCAAGTCTGGCAATTAACTTATGGAAAGGGGCTTCCTGCTATGCACAAGGTGGTCCTCTCTGTCTCCTGTCCCCTGGGGTCTTATCTAGGCTAAAAAATACAATGTTTGATTGGACTACTTTGATGTCAGTTTCACATTTACACAACAGAACCTCTGTTCTGTAACCAAAACGACCCCCAAAGGTGCAGTGTTTGAAGGCAGGTCAGTTCTCATTGCACAGGAAAGATGTACGGCATGTTGTCATGACAACAGCGGACCAATGAGAATGAATTGAAAGCACCAGTGAAGGAAGGAACCGCCCCCAGGTACACGGCATAAATGAGAGTATTTTTACAGATATTCAGGCTGCTTCCATGTGACTCCGTCAGAGGAGCGTGGATCAGTCCGCTGTCAGCTGCAGTGTATTATGTGTTTGTTTTGTCTGATTGTCTTTGTCTCATCATCTTCATCACACTGCTGGTTGCATTAAACCTTTTCATTCATTCTCTCAATTCGACCCTCAGCCTCCTTTTTCCTCAGAAATCCGAACGAACGCGATTTAAGTTATGTTTCTTAAAATAACCTATTGCAATTTGTGGACAAATAAACTTTATTGCTGGTGAGTACAATAAAACAACTCTCCCTCTTGATCTGCTTCCTCTTGACGGGAAAAATCCACCAGATGACTTGCCATCCAAGCATGGAATCAGCACAGAGATTTGGTGCTAACAAGATGGATGTAGGTTGCCCATTGTTCATTTAGAGATAGCACCCGCATTGTTATGATGCAAACCTGCATGAAAAACAGCCACAATTCTTTTTAAAGACTTGTGCATGTTACTTACATGATACAACAGTGTCTGAAAGTGTTCAGATTGCCAAAGTGTACAACTCATCCAGCTCATCCAGAACCCGGACAATTTTGCTCAATTTGGCCTTAATTGTTCTGGACATCTGTTATTTTTAAACAGTTAAAAGCAGGCCGGTTAGCTCAGATTGTTTGAGTGTGGTGCTAAAAATGCTAAGCACCGGCAGACACTTTAGGGTACTAAAATCGCCAAACCCTACGCCCAAAATCATCTGTATCCACCTTTTGTTTGCACAAATCGGCGATTAACGCAAAAACAAGTCTCAATCTCTATAGCTCTGCTTTCCATGTCTTTGTAGCAAGGCCAAAAACATACAGTTGTAAGGTTGTCTGCTCAGTAAGTGCAATATGAGTTACAGGTAACTGATGTGCCTAGCATTCAATCTATTTACTTCAACAAAAGCTAACTGGCCACCTAATTAGTCTGCCTTTTTTAAAATGTTACCTCGCTCCTGAATTTCAGATAAACCATGGCAATTCAGATTTGGAAATATTACCTTTTTTTGCAACCACGTGGCCTAATGGACAAGGCGTCTGTCTTCGGATCAGAAGATTGAGGGTTCAAGTCACTTCGTGTTAAACTCCTGTCTACCTCCAAAACAGTATGGGAGCATCTTGGTTTGGACTCTATAGCTATGCTTTCCACGTCTTTTTTGCAAGGCCGAAAACATATGCAGTCCCTACAAACCATTCCCAACCAGGTAGCCCATCCAGAACTCGCCCAATTTTGCTTGATTTCGCCTGGTTTGTTTCCGGAATTTTTCTTTTTCAAACACTTATAACAGGGGGCCGGTTATCTCAGATGGTTTGAGTGTGGTGCTAATAATGCTAAGCACCGCAGACACTTTAGGGGTAATAAAATCACCAAACCCCCCCAAGATCATCTGTTTCCACCTTTTGTATGCACAAACAGGCCATTTACGCAAGTGAAGAAGTTCTTGTATCTCAAAGGCATATGAGGTTGCATACCGATGGAGAGAAGGAGGAGAGAGAGAGGTACCTAGTGCATCATGGGAAGTCCCCCGGTAGTCTAGGCCTATAGCAGCACAACTAAGGGATGGTTCAGGACTCACCCAAGCCAGCCCTACCTATAGGATTTATCAAGAGGAAAGTCTTAATCCTACATGTGGAGATGGTGTCTGCCTCCTGAACCCAAACTGGAACCTGGTTCCAGGAGAGGAACGCTCTGGCTCCCATTCTACTTTTGGAAAACCTGTTCTTGACTTGCCTTTTCCCCACATCCTCTGAATGCTTAGCTAACTAAATGACTTAAGTTGGCCAATAATTGTTGCTTTTTTCATCTGTGTTGTGATTGTTGTGTGCCTTCAATATCAATCATATCAATATTATGGATATAATGAAAGAAACTGTCAAGCAAACACTTGCAACACTTTTAAAGGTTCCATGGTGTAATGGTTAGCACTCTGGCTCTGAATCCAGCGATCTGAGTGCAAAACTGAACACCCAAATGTTGGAGAAGTGATGCTTATGGGGCATCTCCGCTCCAAAAACATTGTGTTCAAAGACGTGTAAGAGATTCACTGCGAAGGATGGACCCAATCGGTGTCCTAGCCAGGATAGAACCGCTGTAGCTCGCCGAGTGTATTCTGTCCCACATCCAAATTTCATATGGCATATAGATGGAATCATAAGTTGATTAGGTGGAAATTGGTTTTTCATGGTGCCATAGACGGCAACAGTAGGATGTTGATGTTTCTTCAATGCTCCAACAATAATCTTGGTGAAACTGTAAGAGACCTTTTTACTGCAGCTGTTGGACAGTATGGCAGACCATGCACATCAGGACTGATCACGGAGGAGAGAACGTTCAGATTGGAGGACATGCATTCGAGCAGGGGGGAAGGCTCTGTCTTAACAGGAAGTTCTGTACACAACCAGAGATTGAGCGTTTTAACCGAGACTTGAACAAAAACTGCAGCCAAGTCTATGCACCCATTTTCTATGAACTGGAATCCCTGGTATCCTAGACATAGACAATGCAACAGACTTATTTTGTCTCCATTATGTCTTTCTACCCAGAATCAACCACACTTTGGAGAAATTCAAAGCTGGATTTAACAATCACTCAGTGTCATCGCCAAACCCTAACGCCCAAAATCATCTGTATCCACCTTTTGTTTGCACAAATCGGCGATTAACGCAAAAACAAGTCTCAATCTCTATAGCTCTGCTTTCCATGTCTTTTGTAGCAAGGCCAAAAACATACAGTTGTAAGTTGTCTGCTCAGTAAGTGCAATAGAGTTACGGTAACTGATGTGCCTAGCATTCAATCTATTACTTAACAACAAGCTAACTGGCCCCCTAATTAGTCTGCCTTTTTTTAAAATGTTACCTCGCTCCTGAATTTCATATAAACCATGGCAATTCAGATTTGGAAATATACCTTTTTTTGCAACCACGTGGCCTAATGGACAAGGTTCTGTCTTCGGATCAGAAGATTGAGGGTTCAAGTCACTTCGTGGTTAGAACTCCTGTCTACCTCCAGAAACAGTATGGGAGCATCTTGGTTTGGACTCTATAGCTATGCTTTCCACGTCTTTTTTTGCAAGGCCGAAAACATATGCAGTCCCTACAAACCATTCCCAACCAGGTAGCCCATCCAGAACTCGCCCATTTTGCTTGATTTCGCCTGGTTTGTTTCCGGATTTTTTCTTTTTCAAACACTTATAAAGCAGGCCGGTTATCTCAGATGGTTTGAGTGTGGTGCTAATAATGCTAAGCACCGGCAGACACTTTAGGGGTAATAAAATCACCAAACCCTACACCCAAGATCATCTGTTTCCACCTTTTGTATGCACAAACAGGCCATTTACGCAAGTGAAGAAGTTCTTGAAGGAAATAGAACACCTGTTCAGCTTTTTACTCTGGACAATGATTTGCCTCATCTTCACAACCCAGAACTCTCAACAGCAGGGTATTTTTTCGTTCCTCACCTAACTCTCAAAGAGGATTTTCCCCATTGAATGACAGGGATTTGCAAGAACTGAATGAGACCATTAACCCTCTTCAAATGACAACAACAATGGCAAAACATTGTTTCAGAGAACACAACAGTTTATTTTTGATAAACTTGTAAATGTGTGATCTTAGCATTACATGGACAATTGAGTAACATTATCCTTATTGTAGTTTCACAAACCACATGGAAACCAGAGCCAATAGCTCTATTAATCCTTTTATACCAGTATGTATAGCCAAACCGTTGTCCTTAAACTACATTAAACTCAAAAGGGCTACAGTTGTACACTATTGTTTAAGTACAGCTAGTGAAATTTTTTATTTTTCATTAGGCTATACTGATTGCATATGGCTGGCTGTTACAGAAATCAGGAAGTGATGTGTTCACATAATGTGTAAATCAAAATGTTGCATATTTATTGCAAAAGAGCTCTTAACAGAAGATTTGACACAATTTTAAAAATGGCAAATACGGTGTGTTTTTCAATGTTTTTTTTCAGCCTACTTATGTACTGCAAATGAATCACTGCTTTATAATATGGACAAACTATGTCCTCTATGAAACACACTTAGACATGGACACAATCAACCACCGGGCTGTAGTGTATAGTTTTAGGGTTGTTGCCATGAAGGGGCAGAGGGTACACAGAAACACCACAGCAGCCTGGTTTGACAAACATGGGGAGCCCTACACTAAACAGTGGTGTATTTCACTGCAGGGTTCTTTTACAAATGAACTGATTTAAGCAAATTAGTAGATTTACAGTAAAAATCAAAATTAGGACATTCCACTTATGCTCCAGTTGTGCTTGCAAAAAATAAGCCTTGTACTTTAAATGGTAGCTGTTAAATGTCTCGTTTAAATGAAGCTGAATAAAGATCCATTCATTAGTGCTACTAGGAAGCTGTAGTTAAATTCATCATCATCAGCCGTTGTTTTTGCATTCACAGAAAGGTGAAGCTCATTAGCACGAGTGTGCGCAATGGGAAGATGTTTGTTTTCATCATGAATACATATTAACTTAGGAGTTGGATGAAAACCAATGGCTGGGACTTTGCTGCTCCCTGTAGCAAATGCCAGGATGTGACCAGGGCTCAAAGTCTTCAGGAATGCTCCTCATCGTTTGTTAGAGTCCTGTCCCCATATGTGTCTCTCAGCTCTTTACCTAAAGGGAAACCACTGTTGACTTGGAGACTGGAAAATACTCAACAAATAATGACTAAGTGAGTGACTAATGGATTACTGTATAGGTATTTTGGTGAAAAAGCAATTTTATTATGACAAGCAAACGGATAACTGTATTCTTGTTTGTGGTACATAACCCTTAGCACAGCTTTACGAGTAAAGAATAAAATTAATCTGTAAATTTCCTGGATTGTCTTATTGAATAATATACTGAATAACAAATGCATACTTACTTTCAACACATTGTAGAAACTCCCTAAATTTGACCATCATCAACTCCTCTTTAGCTCTTCTGTTGCTCCCCAGTGCAGAGTAGCTTGGTTTGAGAATACCAGCTACAAAATCAGCTTCTTGACCTTTGTCCTCTCCTGGTATGTCAAGCAGCACACGCAAGCTGGGGTTCTCTCTCAAGAGTGATAAAACCTGCAGGGAAATTCAACTCCATAAATGAAAGATAACTAAAGATGATACAGAACTGTGAGGTAAATCTTACTCCATAGTGGGACAAGCCATCAATTAGTTGATCAAGACAGCTCTGCCGTTGCACAACAGTATGATATAGAACTGCACTTTTCACAAACACATCTCTGTTGGCCATGGTGACTACGAGTGGAAGACCCTCAACTTGGTATCGCCATGAGTCACAGCAGCTGACTGCTTTCTCCAAATCATCCTGCAAGGTTGCATGTTGAACCTAAATATTACAGATCAAATGTTATTTTCTCAAATTACTGCATTTAATCAACATTTACAGAAGTACTATGTACACTGTGCATTTCACTTAATATTTACTTACCTATGACAAGAAAAGTTGGAATTTTTAGTTGTTTATTTGGTAATATGAAACCAAAATTATTTTGATAATGCATTCCACCAAATAAAAGTACTGTACTGCTGTGGAATAGTCAAAAGCAAAGGCTTACTACAATAGTCTTCAGATCCGAACATTGCGCATTACCTTATTGAGGTTCTCCCTTAAATCAGGGTCACCTAAATCAGGGGTTCTCAACCTTTTGCAAGCTGGGCCCCCCCAAAGCTGGTTCATTGCAGTTGGGGCCCTAGTGCCCTACGCCCCACACACCACGAACGATAGATAGATAGATAGATAGATAGGCAGCTATTATTTTTAGGCCCACATTATTATTATTAATATTATTATCATCATCAGTAGCGGTAGGTATGCCTATTATCATTACTAGGCTATTTTTATAATGGCAGTAGTACCAGACTTCTAATGTGAGCTTGCAGATATTATTATTATTAGTAGTATTATTAGTATTATTATGAGTAGTATTAGGCTTATCATTACTAGGCTATTGCTATATATTTATATGAGGTTACATGCTTTATTGTTGTTATTATTGTTATTGTTATTATTATTATTGTTATTATTATTATTATTATCATCATCATCATCAGTAGGCTATTATCATTACTAGGCTTTTGCTATAATTGGAATTGGCACCAGACCTCTGATATTAATTTATGCTTTATTATTATTATCACTAGGTCTAATAGTAGGCATCATCTGCATTTTTTAAAGAAGCTTGCAGGTTGGTGATATTAATGTGAGACCTGAGTCTGCTTTGCCTTGCAAAGATCCTCAATTCTTGGCTCAATGTTTGATAAACATAGCCTCAAATCATCCTCGATTTGTGCACGATTACGGTATTTAGTTTTGAGTGCAGTCATTTTTGAGAATCCCGCCTCACACAAACATGTTGACGCGAAAGAAATATGAAGGTAAATTTAGTGCAAAGGTGAGAGCACGTAGATGCGATGTGAGCACTTGTAAAATATGACTTGAGAGCTTGTGAAAAAAATCTGTACCCGTGTTTTTTTTCACTTGAGTCACTTTTCCAGTACAACCACAACTCAGTGATTACAACCTCTGGAATCTGTCGCTGCATTGCTCTCTCCATCACACAGCGGTGAGTCTGCGCTCTCCAGTTTTGCAACACTTCTTGCGATACATTTGGTGCAAAACTAATTTGTACTTGTGGACTTGGTCTGTGGAGCTCTGAGCCAACAGGACGTTAGCTAGGTAGCTTTGGCTAACTTGCATCCAGCCCGCTTTTTTAAATACTGTAAATACCTTTTAATCATCTCAACACTTAAAACAGTCCAACTGAAACACTGGCGCTGAGCTCCAGGTGCTGCAGACGCAGACGGTCCGCCGTCAGTGGGGCTCGGCCAGCGGGGAAACATCGCTAGAAAGCTCCGCTGCCGACCTCGACGTGATCTGATCTCCAGCGGGACACGGAGAACTCCAGAACTTTTTGCTTTTTAATCTGCGTTGTGATTGTTGTGTGCCTTTAATATCACACATGTGGATATTATGAAAGAAACTTCCTAGCAAACCCTTGCAACACTCCAAAAGGTTCCATAGTGTAATGGTTAGCACTCTGGACTCTGAAGCCAGTGATCTGAGTTAAAATCTCGGGGAAACCTGTTTTTAAGCCACAGCAAAGGGTAAAAAGATCAACTTTCCCCATCTAGTTTAAAGTAAGCTTACAGGTTTAATGTCCTTGGCCATTTAGACTGCAAACAGTATGTTGGTGTGGGCATGTTGAGAAGTCACCTGGTCGTAAATGTAATTGGAAGGAGCTCCACTTTTGACAGTATTGACTGGAAGTGGTAGGCTTTGAGTTACATGGGGGATACACACTTTGCATTCAGTCTCGTAATCACCATAAAAATTAAGTATCACTGAAATTTGAACTTGTGTTGCTGCAGTCAGAGTATACAGTGTTCATCCTGAATGGGCCGGTATAGTGCATCAGAACTGCTTGTTGATGGTCTATTAGCTTTGGAACCCCCCTTTCCCCACAGCTTTCAATTGTCAGGTATGGGTGGAGGAGGGGCACTGTGTTCAACACTTTCTGTGTAAAAAACAACTAAAGAAGTCTCTTGGATAAGAGACCAAACTTCTGCGGAGGACCTTTTACCAAGTCCAATGTCCCTTGGCCTAGTTGTGCACTTTTGGGGTAATAGCATGGATCAAGAACCAAAACGGACACATCTGGACTCATTGTGGGAATTGTACACGTTTAGACCATGAAGACAGTTATCAGTCTATTTCCCATCTGGCAAGGACATTTCTGGATTCAGGTGGACATTGTTGACAGAAACATTGGTGGATCTTGATTCCTACCATAGGATTTGGCCTATAATGCACATTGCCTTCATTTCCCGCGCAATGTATTGCCATTGTCAAGCACGTTGCCACCCTGGTGACTTTCTTCCATGTCTCCATGAACGCCCATATATTGGACTGACAGTTGAGAAACCTTCCCTTGTTAACTATGACATGGATGACTGAGAACCTACAATAGAGTGACATGTTTAATTTAGTATACTATAATTTTTTAAACAGGTCCTACTGAATATCTGTTGGATCAGTCAGTATGGCCGAGCGGTCCAAGGCGCTGCGTTCAGGTTTCAGACTCCACTGGAGGCGTGGGTTCAAATCCCACTTCTGACAACTAGTGTTTTCATCTGGAACTAATTTCTGACACATGATATCGTGATTAAAGAATTTTTCAGTTCTTTGTATGTAAGAGGACATGAATGTGCCCAAGAAACGCAATTGCAAGTGCAGCGTTTTGTGAGCATCTTTATTGTCAACACATGTAAAGTTACCATGTTTGTACACAGTAGACATATCTACTGCTGTATTCACTGTCTGTGGCAAGTCCTTTAAAACCTGTTCTTGACTTGCTTTTTCCCACATCCTCTGAATGCTTAGCTAACTAAATGACTTAAGCTGGCCTGTAATTGTTGCTTTTTCATCTTTGTTGTGATTGTTGTGTGCCTTCAATAGCACACATGTGATAATATGAAAGAAACTGTCTAGCAAACCCATGCAACACTCCAAAAGGTTCCATGGTGTAATGGTTAGCACTCTAGACTCTGAGTTCAAATCTCAGTGGAACCAGTTTTTAAGTTGTACGTCTGCATTAGCTTAAGTGTAATGTCTTGTTTGTGTTGTAGTATGTAACCATTTTCCTGTCTTTTATGTATTATGAAACATATTTCCCTGGAAGAAGAGTTACTGTAGCTCAATGGGATTGTTCCTGGTTAAATAAAGGTTAAATAAAAATAAAATTCATCTGTAATATATCCAAACATTCCTCTCTTCATTACCAACATACTGGAAGTCGGCCATGTTTAATTGGATGCTCTCCAGTTATTGTTGTTTGGTAGATTAACATTATATTTTCCTACTTTGGGGACTTTTCATTTCATATTCTTTGTCTGACATTTTCTATTCCCTGGTTGTATTTTCTGTGACTGCATGTGGTTTTAAATCTGTTGGAGTTTCTTCAGACTAAAGCAAAGACACTGATGATGTCATCCAAAGGAATCATAAAGGACAGCAACCTGTTTCCAGAGGACACTAAAGAAGATGGAGCAACAGGAAACAGAGCAGCTCAAATAGCAAACAGCTGATTTATTCATCTGACTCGTAGAATAACGCCAATGATTAACTTGTTTTAAATATCTGGGAATGTGGAACAGCTCCATGCTGACTACCTGAAATAAAACAAGGCCACATGCTGATTATTGGGGACTTGATTTGATGGATTTATTCTTCCTGTTGTGTCTCTGTTTAAACTCCTAATTTAAAGGTAAAGTCAGCATCCACTAAAGGTTGTGTTGTTGCTGCTGACAGACTCAGATCATTATTCTAAGTGTGTGACAACATTAGGGATGGATCCCTACAGAGATAGACCTTTTAGTTAAGAGGAACATCTTTTAGTTTAGATCCTTTAGTTTCCAACAGACCAGAGTGGTGATTGTAGGAACAGTGGAAAGATGAACCAAGACGGCTTTTTATATATATATTTTCTTTTTCTATTGACTATAGTTGTGTTTGTTATTAACAGAAATCAACCTATCAACATTTCTATTTGTCATAAAGTTCCGACGTTAAGTTTAAGCTTCTTCATTCACGTTCAAGAGAAAGCCTGTTTCCAGCAAGACTATGACTTGATTCATGAAATCCTATTAATATGTGGTCAGTCCCATATGGTCTAGCGGTTAGGCTTCCTGGTTTTCATCCAGGTGCCCTGGGTTCAGCTCCCGGTATGGGAATTAGTATTTAGCCGGTGAAGGTCTGCAGAAAGATCTGTACAATACAGAGACATTGGCCTGTATTAAATCAGAGCTGTAGTTAGGTAATCTAAGTCATATGTGTTTTCCCTTGCAAACGTTTTGTTCCAATAACATTAACAAGCATACCGTTAGTTACGTTCCTTGTGTTTGTCACGATTTGGGGAAGTGATACTTGCAGGTAGTGTGGCCGAGTGGTCTAAGGCGCTGGATTAAGGCTCCAGTCTCTCTGGAGGCGTGGGTTCAAATCCCACCACTGCCAACTGCTGAAATATTACATACATTGGTACACTCCTTGCTGAGGATTGGCTAAACTTGACTTTCCAGCACCTTGGAGTAGAGTTTACCAAGGAGCCTGAGCATAGTGATACTCCTGTAATGGGCAGATGCCATTCTTCTTGAAGAGGGGAGCAACCACCCTGGTCTGCCACTCCTTAGGCACTGCCACAGACCTCCGCGCAATGTTAAAGAGGTATGTCAACCAAGACAGCCTCTCCTTACAATATTTCTCAACGAATTTAATCAATCCCTGGGGCTTTGCCACTGTGGAGTTCTTTAAACAGTAAAACCAAGGATATTTTTACTACTGTAAAACTAAGTTACAGTAAGGGTATTATACTGTAAAAAAACATGTACAGTTATGATACTGTAATCAGGAAGTTACAGCACGTTGCCAGTAAGTTAACGCAAATTCACAAAAAAAAGTCTAACAGTGTTCAGACAAACATGATTGACTTTCTTTCTTGTAAAAAACACAACTTCCTGGACTTTCTTTACAATATAGTCTGTCCATGTCCCTTGCTTCCAAATTCCCATTTTTCAATGGCTGAATCTCAACTAGCACTGACTCTGCAGAGAGAGACAATCAGAGCTGATCAGCAACAGCTGTGCTACCTGCATGATGGTTTTAACCTGGCATGTAGCACAGGACCCAGTTTCTCTTGGTGACAGGAGTGATGGCAGCTGTTTGGGTCTTTGTTGTTTGTGCGCTGACTGTTTGTATTAACAAAGGTTGTTACATTTCGTCTGTTTGAAGCTTGTATTCAAATATGTAGTGGAGTATAGCGAATGTGAAGAGTGGTGTAAATTACTCAATTACTGAAATGAAATTTAGCAAGTTCATGATATGTGGCGTCAAACAGCAGAAACATTTGATTAACAGCAGTTGCATTGTCCTTAGGCTTGAGTTTGCCAGTTGGTGGCACAAATGAAAGACATGATGATGAGCTGCAGAGGAGAATGATTAGAGGTAAGAACGTTAGTGACAGAATCTTTCAAGAGCTACTTACGGATACTAACTGAAGTTATTTTGAACTACAGCTATGCTGCTCTCCTTGTGTGTGTACGTGTACACAATTCAGCAGTAAGCCAAACTCCATTCAAATGAATACGGGAGTCAGGATATAGTGTCCAAGCTCCTGGTGATTTATTTGGCGTCACCGTCATATACAGTATGAATAGGAGTGAAACTGTAGAACATAAACAAAAATATACAATAAGCAAGATGCACAAAGTTTAAACTGTAATATAAACTCTACGTAGCTGCTAACAGTACATCAGTTGTATAGTATTTTAAGTATACGGTCAACTCCGGCTGTGTCTCAAATCGCGCACTTCCCTTAGTGCACTTACAGAAGTACACTTCGTGCACTACGTACTATCTTGCATAGTGCGTAAATTTTGACAGATGAGTGTTGTCTCAAATCGCGCACTTCCATGTGCACTTACCGGAAATGACGATCACATTTCATCCCTTCTTCTTCTGTACAATTGGGAATTTCACCTCGGGAGAGCGTTCCAGTCTGCTATTGTGTTTCGCGAAAAATTATTCCTGCTTTGTTTTTGATATTTTAACAAAAAAAAAAGTGATATATTTGCTCCGTGTCACGCCAGGATGACGATTGCAACACCGCCGTCATGTCACCCCCCCATTAGCTGAAAACAGTACACACAACTGTATCGTAATATTCGTTCTTGTTACTGCACTCTTAATTCATTATTAAACCTATTCTTTGCAGTCCACTCTTTTATGTATATGCTTATGTTTCTGCTCTAAAAAATAAGTAAAATAAATATTCATTCATTACGTTACTGTTCATTTTAATGCTCAACGGTTTCATGAGGACATTGTGGCCCAGAGATAAGACTGTTGTTATGAAGCATTAACCATACAACTTACCTAATAGACAAACCATCATTACATCTTTTATATAAGTTGTATTTTTGTTCTAAATGGTCTTCATACAGTGACAATACAATAGAGAAAGCAGAGGTAACAGAATTGACATTTAAATAGACCCATTCCTTTATATTCATTATATGTTTGCTACAGTCATGCAACGTGTAATACAAAAGATAACAAAGTTATACTTTTAATATAATTTTATTTAAAAATGTGCTTGTAGTTCTGCAGGCTCGCCCCAGGCCGTAGCTAGTCTGATGGGGACAGGGACATGAGGGGGGGACTTCAGACTCTCCAGGGGATCCTTCTACGGTCTGATGGCCATCGTTGCCCCTAAATGACAGCCCTCTATTCCTCGTTTGTCCCTGAAGAGACGGGTTATACAGGATAATCATCAGGTGGAGGCAGTATAAACAGTATATACATCAGGTGGAGGCAGTATAAACAGTATATACACATCAGGTGGAGGCAGTATAAACAGTATATACATCAGGTGGAGGCAGTATAAACAGTATATACACATCAGGTGGAGGCAGTATATACAGGATCTACATCAGGTGGAGGCAGTAACAGCAGATACGTTTTAACATTAGCGTTACGCTACTGTTAAAGTTCCCGGCAGACAATCAGCTGATCGCTATTTTGCTGAGCTAACGCTCACATCAGATTATGAACACCTTGTTAAGATCATACATCTAACACTAAAATCGTCTACAATGGGACGAAAGTTTAACACAAACAACAGTATACTACAACACATGTAACGTTAGCTTATAACTTATTTGCTAATATGGTTAAACTGCCGCTGTTAGTTAGCTAAGGTTGGCTTGCTAGCACGTCAAATTACGAGACTAATAAACGTTAATTCATGGTATAAAATTATTATCGACTGTAAAATTAACCAAATATACATTTACAAGGGGCTTATATGTATAGCAAAAAGACTCACGTTCAACTTGTATTGCTCCGTTGGTCTCGCTATCGCGTCTTCGGCCGCCGCTATCAAGTTTTTCAACGGTTGTTAGCTCCGCCCCTTCCGCTACGTAGCCAAGATGGCGACCGTTGAGTGTGGAAAGTGTCCATCGGTCCGCACTCAACTGTCTGGACGTTTTGAGTGCACCATCCGGGTACTTTAAGTGCACTGCATTTGACGCACTTCGACAATGTGAACGCACTATGTACTCAAATAGTTAGTATTTAGTACAGAAGTGCGCGATTTGAGACACAGCCATAGCATGCAGTTAAGCTAATACGTGTGGTTGATACTACAAGTTACCAATTTACAAAAATATGGCTTGGTAAAACATTCATCGCAAAAATAATGCCCAGATATTGTTGTATGATCTGTGTTAAACTAGTACTTACAGACGATGCTTTCGAAGGCATACACAAAAGAAGGATGGCAGCAGATGAAATAAGTGAGTCCCTTCAACAAAAATAAGGCTGCCTGCTGAAACTAAAATGGCCGACTTTCTGTTCTGGGTCAAAGTGTATCTCAAACTACAATAATTTAAAGGGCCGGTAGCGGGTTAATTCCCTAAACTTGAAGGCAAAACAACAGCTGTGTCTCCCAATGATGTCTCCATGAAGAGGGCCTTTGCACTTCTCCAGTCAATGGAGTCCAAGTTGATCCAAGCCGCTAAAAAAGGTGAGCAGGGTCTATGAAACCATATTGGGAAAATACTGCAATTGTATTAACAGCTGAGGTTCTTTGTGGCACAGTGTAGTAAATTAAGGTTAAGTTGTCTGGCTTTTGGAATGGGGATTCCAACCCATGTTTAATTTAAGCTATTTTGACCATACAATGTGGGTATAAAGCTGGCTTCTCAAATTATTCAGACATTTATATAGTCAGTCAGCCAACTTAAGCAAAGGTAGCGCTGTAGAGATTGTGGAATTTTCCAAACCAAGTAAATGCAGCACATGAACACACTGCTGTGCTAACTTAATCTCAATACAGATTCTGTAATGATGTAAACTAACGCCACTGGCCTAATTACCAATTAAATGTTTTGGAGGTATCAAGTCTTAAAAGGAAGTCTTAATACTTTGTTTTTTAATCAAAAACAAAGAAGCCTTAATGGTAAATATTTACAGTATTCATGTCAAGGGTAGTTGGGAATTAACGATTTCTACGTATTTTTCAGCACAACTGGAAACCAATGAAGTGGAAGCTGAGGCAGCTATTCAAAAGCTTGCAGATGTTCAATTGCCCCTGAACGGACCCAAACCGGGCGACCAGGCTGCCAACCAGACGCTGGGCGACCAGGCTGCCAACCAGACGCTGGGCGACCAGGCTGCCAACCAGACGCTGGGCGACCAGGCTGCCAACCAGACGCTGGGCGACCAGGCTGCCAACCAGACGCTGGGCGACCAGGCCGCCAACCAGACGCTGGGCGACCAGGCCGCCAACCAGACGCTGGCGACCAGGCCGCCAACCAGACGCTGGGCGACCAGGCCGCCAACCAGACGCTGGGCGACCAGGCCGCCAACCAGACGCTGGGCGACCAGGCCGCCAACCTGACGCTGGGCGACCAGGCCGCCAACCAGACGCTGGGCGACCAGGCCGCCAACCTGACGCTGGGCGACCAGGCCGCCAACCTGACGCTGGGCGACCAGGCCGCCAACCTGACGCCGGTTACCTTATCAACCTGATGTGTCTTTGACATATTTCTGCATGTACCTACTTATATCTGTGGTGATATTAAACTGAACAGATTTTACCATACTTCTCTAATTTCTAAGCAATGAATGATTTAATCTGCCAGGAAGCACAACGGTTTCTTTTTGCCATCACTTTAAGCATTCCTACAGTTTAGATTAACTACAACAGTCAGCATGGCAAGTACCCACTAGTAGGCTTGAGTCTATTTAGTTTATAACTTGTTTTTCCTTTTTGTCTTGGGGTCAAATTTGACTTAAGTTTCTTTATCAGAAATGAGTTTCTATTAACCAAAATAACATGGGTGGTTATCAATGATCTTTGCTATTAAAATTACTTATTTCATTGAATTTTAGGGTTTTAAATGCGTAGTGTTTGGTTTTCTAGGTCAATTTTGCGCTCCAATGGAGCGCTATTGTGCAAAAAGGTTGTGTGTGTGTGTATACATACATCTAAAAGAAAGTTGATGACATAAAGAATAGTGATGTAATAAAAAAAGTTGATGTGTATATGCATTAATCTAAAAGAAAGTTGATGTGTATATGCATTAATCTAAAAGAAAGTTGATGTGTATATTAGGGGTGATCCGAGTATCCGGCTGAAACGAGTATCCAGTACGGATAAAGCAATTTTGCCGAGTACAAGTATTATCCGAGTAATATGAGTCAATATTCGTGCTCGGATTGAATAAAACTCCTCAACTGGCCGCGCAGCGTTCTGTGATAGTCACAGATCATTTCTGGTGAACGTGTTTTCAGACATGCTGCTTGGTTAAATGCAACTCCCGTTGCGTCTCTGCCATCGGAGATCTTTTTTTTTTACTGTCAGCTGCCCCCCCGCCCCCCTCTCTCTCTGTCTCTCTCTTACTCATACACACACACACACATACATACATATACCTGGTGTGGAAATAAAAATAACCACAAAAAAAAATCACACTGATCATAAAAAAATAAAAAGTTAAAAAAAGAAAGTTATATTGAGTATGAAAACTCTTGTTCATTACATTTACTTCATAATTATAACCCCATGTGTTGTATTCATTGTTGCAAAACGTTCTGTATATACAGTAGTTTGTTAGTTACCATGACAACACCATTGATCTGAAGCTCAATGCTGTCATGTAAATAGTTTTCAAATCAGCAATAAATATAACAATTTTGATCAACTCATATCAATTGCATGCTTAAATAACATACCGGTTAAAGCCCCCCACATTTCAAGAGAACCCGACCCACTTCCGGTTAAATCTGACCACTTCCGGTTTAGGCCCCGCCCAGTCCGAGTACGGATCCGGATACAGATAATTCATTTGGTAACAGATACAGATACAGATAATGCTGTACTCGCTCATCCCTACACCTAACCATGTGTCCTGTATCATAGCTACATGTATGACCTTTGCAGCAAAAGAACGCATGAAAATCAGGTTGGTATTCAGTGAGGTTGATTGGTTGTTTAGAGGCTAAAAACAGGTTTAAACTAACTGTCCCTGTTTAAGGCTGTTGGGTGCTAACTCTAGCAGGAGGATAACACGGGGTAGACACCACCGATTGGTTTCATTTCTCTCTCCACTGACAGACCTCCTAATGTACAAACTACAGAGCTACGTGTTGAAATTAACTGGAATTCTTCTTTAAAGAAAAGTCCATACAGTACTGGCAAAGAGTTTGAATCACCTTCTCATTCAATGTGCTTCCTTTATTTTCATGACTATTTCCATTGTAGATTATTGCTGAAGGCATCAGAACTATGAATGAACACATGTGGAATTATGTACTTAACAAAAAAGTAGTAATAACTGAAAATGTGTCTTATATTCTAGTTTCTTCACTAGCCTTGTTTCCTCTCCTTAGCCGTGGTTTCCTAGCCTTGTTTCCTCTCCTTAGCCGTGGTTTCCTAGCCTTGTTTCCTCTTCTTAGCCGTGGTTTCCTAGCCTTGTTGCCTCTTCTTAGCCGTGGTTTCCTAGCCTTGTTGCCTCTCGTTAGCCGTGGTTTTCTAGCCTTGTTTCCTCTCCTTAGCCGTGGTTTCCTCGCTGCTATTGGACCATGAAGGCCTGATTCAGTCTCCTCTTAACAGTTGTTCTAGAGATGTGCCTGCTGCTAGAACTCTGTGTGGTATCATCTGGTCTCTAATCTGAGCTGCTGTTAACTTGTGATTTCTGAGGCTAGGGACTCAGATGAACTTATCCTCAGCAACAGAGGGGACTCTTGGTCTGCAGCGATTAGAGACGATTCTCTCCAACCAATCAGCAGTCTGCAGTGATTAGAGACTATTCTCTCCAACCAATCAGCAGTCTGCAGTGATTAGAGACTATTCTCTCCGACCAATCAGCAGTCTGCAGCGATTAGAGACTATTCTCTCCGACCAATCAGCAGTCTGCAGGTTTTCACCTTTTGGTATCTCCTCAGCAGCTTGGAGCCTTGATTGAGGTAGTACTACATAAAGTACATGTAGCAGGTACTTTATGTAGTACTATATAAAGTACTTGTTAGCAGGTACCAGGGACTTTTATCGTCATGGAAAACCTAAAAAGGTGAGTAGAGGTGAGGAGGTACCTTGTGGTTAGATAAATGTTGAGGGGTTCTGATCAGCGGTTTCTTCTCCCTGCTGCTTCTATCTTTACTTTACACTAAAGTCTTAGAGTTCTTCCCTCATCTTCTCTAAGTCATTCAAGACTTTTTGACAGAGATCAGCTGACTGGATGATGGTGTTTCCTAGCTTTTTAGACCAAACTACTCCACTACTTGGTGCCAGTTCAGGAACTTGTCCCAGAATCCTCTGAAAGTCCTCCATGTCTGTCAGAGTCTTTCCAGCCTGAAGTTCAGCTGATCTGTCCTCCAACTTCTCACATGTCTTCTTTATTTTTTCCAGGTTGTTCTTCAGCGGTTCAACCATCTCCATGAACTCTTTCCCCAGCTCTTCTACTTTCTTTGCACTTCCATTCTCTTTCATTGCTTTTGTTACATTTCCACCAAAAACCACAGCTGCTCCTCTGGCTACTGTTCCTCCTCCTGCTAACAGTCCCACTGCTACTGCTAACAGTCCTACTGCTAGACTAACCCCCCCAGTGAACCAAGCAGCAACAACCAGGATTCCTAGTCCTACTGTTGCTCCTAGTCCTAGTCCTCCAGCAACAGCCCCTGCTGTTATGACTCTTCCTGCTCCCTCCTGTATCTCTCTGACTCCATCAGCGATCTTCCTAAACTCTCCTTCAATCTGTCTCATTTTCTCTTCACTGTTGGCGAACCTTCTGATGAAGGAAGTTGCATGTGTAATAAATGTGTTCATCAGTTCAGACAGATCAGGACGGAGGTTTTTGCTCCATCTTCTTCTTGGAACGTAGGCCATCTTTACTAATCTTGCTCTGCAGAGACTGTTGAAGAAGCTGAGAACCAAAGAGACGTCATCAGATAAGTGACCACTCTCCAGAGCTTCACGGTCTGATCTCTTCTCAGATTCACTCATTAACACTTTGATTTATTAGTGGTTCTTCTCACCTGTTGGTGAGGCTGTGCAGGTAGAGTCCCACTGAGTGTGCTCAGTCTGCACTGATCAAAGGGTCTGCAGCTCCACAGCCAATCAGCAGAGGGGAAACACTGTCTGTCTTCTCAACCAATCAGCAGAGAGAGAGACACACAAACATAAATATAAACTGAAGCAATACACACTTTGACTTTAATCCATCCCAGCAAAATCAACCCTAGTGGTAATTAAAACCAAAGGCACAATTATTATCAGACAAACTCGGAGTTTAAACAGCAGAGTAAACTTCATCCCACATGAACTGTAATACTGATATAAATAATAACACTAATCTGATATTTAACATGGTGGACGGTTGGTTTATTATTTAACTTTGGACTCTTGTACTGAGAATATTTTATTGAAGCTGTAAATTCATGATGATGACCTCTGATCAGACCGGATCCTGGTTCATCCAGAGAGAGGACAGCTAGTTTGGGTCTCTGGGCCCTATCTAGCATCCAGTGCACAAAGAAGCCCGTCCTTGGTAAACAACAAGGTACTACACAAGTACATAGTACATGGCTTATCTTATTGCCTTTTCTTAAAACTGCATGTGATTGGCCTATAGACTCATAAGAAAGCCTCCATCTGGTCTGTATCATAAACAGCAGAATGTATTTTCATACAGAAAAATGACAAAATCATAGAGCAGAAAGCTTTTGATGTGGTTCAACACACGCTTCTGCAGCTTAAACTGGTTCTCAATGCGGATAAGACTAAATTGATGTTGTTTAGTAACACTAGGAAGGTTTCTTAAGTTCCTCCTTCTGTGTTCACTTTGACTGGAAATGTCATAGAGTTGGTTCATGCTTATAAGTACGTTTATTTGGCTAGATGATGCCCTCAATTTTAAGCCTCATATAGACAACCTTGTGAAAAAACTTAAACTCAAATTGTCCTTGTTCTTTCAAAATAAATTTTGTTTTTCTTTTTAAGCAAAAAAGCAGCTAGTCACTGCAACATTTCTATCTGTCTTAGATTATGGTGATATGGTGTATGGGACCGCCTCAGCACAGTGTCTGCAAAAGATTTACACTGTGTACCATGCGTCTCTGAGATTTATTACAAATTGTAAAAATCCAACCCATCATTGTGAATTGTATTCCAGAGTGGGATGGCCATCGCTGTCAAACAGGAGATCAGGGCATTGGCATATTTTATCTATAAGGCCATGCTAGGTCTGTTGCCATCCTACATCAGTACTTTAATCACAAGGAGAAGTGTTGGTTCCTATTTATTGCGATCAGATGATCACTTGCTGCTCTTTGTTCCATTTACCCGTACAAATCTGGGAAAAAGGGCTTTTGTCTACTCCGCTACTTCTTTATGGAACAGATAGAGCAGGTCTAGACCACTCTATAATTTACAGATAGAGCAGGTCTAGACCGCGGTATAATTTACAGATAGAGCAGGTCTAGACCGCGGTATAATTTACAGATAGAGCAGGTCTAGACCGCGGTATAATTTACAGATAGAGCAGGTCTAGACCACTCTATAATTTACAGATAGAGCGGGTCTAGACCACTCTATAATTAACAGATAGAGCAGGTCTAGATCCCTCTATAATTTACAGCTAGAGCAGGTGTAGACCACTCTATAATTTACAGATAGAGCAGGTCTAGACCACTCTATAATTTACAGATAGAGCAGGTGTAGACCACTCTATAATTTACAGATAGAGCAGGTGTAGACTCTATAATTTACAGATAGAGCAGGTGTAGACCGCTCTATCATTTACAGATAGAGCAGGTCTAGACCACTCTATAATTTACAGATAGAGCAGGTCTAGACCACTCTATAATTTACAGATAGAGCGGGTCTAGACCACTCTATAATTTACAGATAGAGCAGGTGTAGACCACTCTATAATTTACAGATAGAGCGGGTCTAGACCACTCTATAATTTACAGATAGAGCGGGTCTAGACCACTCTATAATTTACAGATAGAGCAGGTCTAGACCACTCTATAATTTACAGATAGAGCAGGTGTAGACCACTCTATAATTTACAGATAGAGCAGATCTAGGCCGCTTTATAATTTACAGATAGAGCAGGTCTAGACCACTCTATAATTTACAGATGGAGCAGGTGTAGACCACTCTATAATTTACAGATAGAGCAGGTCTAGACCGCTGTATAATTTACAGATAGAGCAGGTCTAGACCGCTGTATAATTTACAGATAGAGCAGGTCTAGACCACTCTATAATTTACAGATAGAGCAGGTCTAGACCACTCTATAATTTACAGATAGAGCAAGTCTAGACCACTCTATAATTTACAGATAGAGCAAGTCTAGACCACTCTATAATTTACAGATAGAGCAAGTCTAGACCTCTCTATAATTTACAGATAGAGCAGGTCTAGACCGCTGTATAATTTGCAGATAGAGCAGGTCTAGGCCGCTGTATAATTTACAGATAGAGCAAGTCTAGACCACTCTATAATTTACAGATAGAGCAGGTGTAGACCACTCTATAATTTACAGATAGAGCAGGTCTAGACCGCTCTATAATTTACAGGTAGAGCAGGTCTAGACCGCTGTATAATTTACAGATAGAGCAGGTCTAGGCCGCTGTATAATTTACAGATAGAGCAGGTCTAGGCCGCTGTATAATTTACAGATAGAGCAGGTCTAGACCACTCTATAATTTACAGATAGAGCAGGTCTAGACCGCTCTATAATTTACAGATAGAGCAAGTCTAGACCACTCTATAATTTACAGATAGAGCAAGTCTAGACCTCTCTATAATTTACAGATAGAGCAGGTCTAGGCCGCTGTATAATTTACAGATAGAGCAGGTCTAGACCGCTCTATAATTTACAGATAGAGCAAGTCTAGACCACTCTATAATTTACAGATAGAGCAGGTCTAGACCACTCTATAATTTACTGGTAGAGCAGGTCTAGACCACTGTATAATTTACAGATAGAACAAGTCAAGGCCGCTGTATAATTTACAGATAGAGCAGGTCTAGACCACTCTATAATTTACAGATAGAGCAGGTGTAGACCACTCTATAATTTACAGATAAAGCAGGTCTAGACCACTCTATAATTTACAGATAGAGCAGGTCTAGACCACTCTATAATTTACAGATAGAGCAGGTCTAGACCACTCTATAATTTACAGATAGAGCGGGTCTAGACGGAAAGCAACAAAAGTCAAAAAGTTCACAAAAGTTTAAAAAAAGTTTTTTTTTGTAAAAAGAATAACAAAGTTGCTTGTTGGTCAATGGGAAGACGACATGAGGGTTACATAAAAACAAGTTTAAATATAAAATGAACTATTAAATAAAACCAAACAGAGGAACCAGGATATTGGGGTATGCCTTCAAGATACTCAAATATAATAAATGATCAAATATAATAAATTAATAACTCAAACAAATGATGGTCGTACTCAGTCTACGTTTCCTATCTTTTCACCAGCGTGTCCTTTCTATTAGATGAAGTAACCCTTTCCATCCTAAAGTATATCATAAATAATGTCAGTGTGCTGGGGTCAGTGACATCATCATAAGAGGAGCCCGTCTCTAACTGAACCTTGAGTCATGTCTGAAACTGTCTTTTTATTGATTATTAAACATGTCATTATTGCGTTTTTGCACATTTGACAGACAAAACCAGTACAACAAGGCACATAAAAAACAGAAGAGCAAGTATTAAATGTAGTAGCTGTAGTACTCTCAATAGTACTCCCAGTAGTACTCCCTGTAGTACTCCCAGTAGTACTCCCATCAATCTGTCCATCCATAGGTGAAATATCTCAACACCTTTTTATAGTGCAGATGGCCCACTGCAGGCATTAGGAATAAGTCTTATTATATTATTAATATATTACTTATGTCATATTATAGTATTAATATATATCTTATGTCTTATTATATAACGTAATATGTAATATAATGTAATATAATAAGACATAAGTAATTAATAATTATTAATTAATAATATAATAAGCCATGTCTTATTATATTACATTCATATATTACTTATGTCTTATTATATTAGATTCATATATTACTTATGTCTTGTTATATTAAATTAATATATTACCTATGTCTATTATATTACATTAATATATTTCTTATGTCTTATTATCTTAAAATAATATATTACTTATGTCTCATTATATTACATTAATATATTACTTATGTCTTATTATCTTAAAATAATATATTACTTATGTCTTATTTGGACAATAAACGCTCAGGCCAGCTAGTTATAATTCCATATTGTTATTGTGAAGGGAATTTAAGTAAACACTGCAAATTAAGCATAACTTGTCAAACCTATTTTTTGTTGTAACTTCTTTCCTAAAGCTGCTAAGTCCCCCCCCCCCCCCCCCCCCACTGCGATGTGCCACGAGGTAAGTTTGATTCCCAGGAGCAAGCAATGCATCGTCTGGGTTCTAAAACAGGAACGTTAAGTAGAGAGGTGACTCTGTTAGAGGGTATGAAGCGTCTGGGGAGATACTTAATATTTAATACGCATAATGTTAAAGGTTAAAGGTGATCTGGATGGCCCAGTCCAACACATGAAACTGTCTTTTTAACCTAATCTTACTCTACTTCTTGTTTTATTATATCTTATTATAACTGTTACTTTTTACTTTATACATGTAATAATCATGTCTCATTGTTGCTGGGTTACTTCATATTGTATACACATATTGATTCTTCTTATTTTTATAATTCTTCTTCTTCTTCTTCTTCTTATTATTATTATTGTTACTTGGAGTCTGACTTTAACTAAATAACGTCCCTGAGGAATCAGTGAATTCATCTGATTCTGATTCATAAGACTTTAATTATGAATAAACTACTTTAAACTTCAACTACCCCTACTACCTTGAACTACACAGCAGACTGCAGTAAATGAGACAGCGTTTAGCAGTATTAAATGTCCTCTGGGTGATGACAGGTTTACAGGGTCTTACCGGCTGGAGGTGATGCAGGTGAAGCAGCTCTGAGCTCGCTCAGTCTCCTCTGTCCTCTCTCTGTCTGTCCTCTCTCTTTCTGTCTGTCCTCTCTCTCTGTCTGTCCTCTGTCTCTGTTTGTCCTCTCTTTCTGGCTGTCCTCTCTCTGTCTGTCCTCTCTCTCTGTCTGTCCTCTGTCTCTGTTTGTCCTCTCTCTGTGTGTGTCCTCTCTGTGTGTCTATCCTCTCTCTGTCTCTACTCTGTGTGTCTGTATGTCCTCTGTCTCTGTCTGTCCTCTCTCTGTCTGTCCCATCAGTACCAACTCTGAGTTGTTTCTCTGAAATCACATGATGCGAGGAACCAATCACAGTGCAGCGTCCCACATAGCTCCAACAGAGGAAACGGTGACACCGCTTGTGAACGTCAAAAGGAACTTTAAACACAAAAGACCCTGAACACAACATCCCTCAAGATCACTGAGGGACTTCCTGAGGAAAACACACACACTGTACACAGACACACACACACACACAGACACACACACACTGTCCACAGACACACACACACATGCATACACAGAGACACACACAGACACAGAGACACACACAGACACAAAGACACTCTCACACACACGCACACACACACACACACACAATGTACACAGACACACACACACACAAACACACACAGAGAAAGACACAGAGACACACACGCACACACACAAAAACAGAGACACACAGACACACACACACACACACAAACACACACACAAACACAGAAAGACGCACACACACTGAGACACACACACACAGACATACACAGAGACACACACACAGACACGCACACACACACATGTCATGTGTAGCTGGGGAGACATTGGGGACAATATTACTATTGATGGCTGTTGTTACCATGTGTAGCTGGGGAGACATTGGGGACAAGTCCTGAATGTTGACACAGAAAGCTCTTTATTGGAGGAGAGGAAGATACCAAACTACCATCATAGTCTTCACTGTGGCGCTAAGGCTCATTGGTAGAGCGGTCCCCTGCCTATCGGACGGTTGGTGGTTCAATCCATATCAACTTGCTTTTATATTACAGTTTTTTCTGAATGCTTAAGCGCTAATCGTGATTCTTGTAGCACAATTTCTAAAACTATTAAAGGGGTGATAGAATGCAAAACCGATTTTACCCTGTCATATGTGAATACCGACAGTTCGGTGGGTAAATAGGACATACATAGAAGCTTTAAATCCCATCGACATGCCTTTCCTCTGAAAATCTCACTTTTTGAATCTGCCGCTGAAAACGGGCGAATCCCAACAAAGCCAAAAGATGACGTCAGGATCTCAGAACCATTACCTTTGTCACGCCCATGGCCTTATTAGGAGAGCGGTCCAGCCCCAACATGTACACACAGGCCACTGACCTGAGACCAGCTCCTAATGGCGCTAGCGTTAGGTCAGCTAGATGTCCGACTGAGAACGCTGCTCGTGTACTTTGACGGGATTTACTAAGAAGAAAGTTTGGAATATTTCCCAGGATATTGACAATGAACCAGGGTCGTAAATGCAGAGTTCCAGGCTGTACAGGGAACGGAGACACTCCTCATAGCCTTCCCAAGGGAGCAAACACTCGACGGACATGGCTGCTGTTTATAAGGGAACTTTTTCCCCAAAGACAAGTTTTCAAACTTCGGACAATTTAAAGCAGGATTTGCTAAGCTGCTGTTGCTGTTCCGACTGTCTGGTCATCCCAACCACAAGCTGTAAGTAGGATTTCGTCGCTAACAGTAACATTAGCAATGCTAACGTATCCTGTAGCTAGCATAGGCTGAATGTGTGTTGATAACTGTAATAGCAAAGGGGCTAACGTTTCATTTTCCTAACTGTTCCATTCGAATAAATACCCCTTGTTGTCATGTAGCTCCATCTATAGTTCACCATGCATGTTGGTCCACTTTGTCAGGTTCATTTTTATTGTATTTCAGCAAGAAAGCTAACTGCAGCTGAGTAGAATCCTGATAGTTTGGTTGCTAGCTAGCGCTAAGCTGTAACGTTACTCAGCTAGCTAGCTATATTATCCCGTTTGCTTCGACAACAGAACTGGAAACGTTATCATTTCATATGATATTGTTGGGGAAATCCTTCTATAAACTGACGACTGACTCCATGATGAATTAACACAGCGTTTATTCTTGTGGTCAACAGATGAAATGCGTTTCCGGGCAGTTAAACGTGCACGGACCAGATGGAAACTTGTCTAGTACAGAGGTTCCCAAAATGGCACTTAAACAATAGTGTGCTCAGGGTTATATTGGTTCCCCTTGTGGGGCCTGATTGGTCAGCTATACTGTTGCTGGGTTACACTCCCTGCTCTTTCTCTTCCCTCTTTCTTCTTGCCTGTCTATTATTTTCAGTTATCATTTACTTCACAAGACAGCTATGTTCACTCCTACGTCCTGTTCTCTGAGTTATCAGACCGTCCTCGAACTTCAGTGTCCTTGGCCTCACCATCTCCTCTTCTGTGCTCACTGTAGCTTATCTGACTAAGATAGCCCTGTCTGTTCTCTCCCTCCTAGCTGTAACCCAGCTGCAAAGCATAATGTATAATATGTCACACATACACACACTCTTATTTAGTCTTTGGTTAATTCAGTATATACTTTAAGCCAGCTTTTACGTGGCCGTTCCTGAGTGCCCTGTTCATCACCACCTCAGTCATTGTATTATTTTCCCACAAATTCCCCCTTTTCGCACCTACTAGGTGCGAACACCTTTTACACTAACTGCAGTGCCTCAACGTCCTCCCCGTCCTCTGGCATGGTGAGTAATGGCAGCATCCCAGCGGAATAGGGAGGCGGCGCTTTTTCTTTGGACAAGGCAGTGGTGATGAGCCGGGATGTCATGGTCCGCAGGCAGGGCACACAGCAACACCCACAGGTAACTAGAATAGCGAGAAAAACAGCAACAGATGTCAAACAAGCAGTGATAAGATTCTTCCATTTGCCAAAAAAGGTTGTCATCCACCCCTCCAATGGATTTGATACACCTGAGGCGTCATGCATCTCCTGGGAAAGGGCTCGAAGTTGGTTCAAAGCCCTGGTGACCTTCCCATCCGGGGCAGTGTTGTTAGGGATGACCGTACAGCACATCTCTCCGAACATGGAACAGACTCCTCCTTTTTCAGCCAACAGCATGTCCAGCGCCATCCTATTCTGGAGCGCCATGAGGGACGTTGGGGCCGTCTGCTCGGCCAGGCCTTCGATGGCATCCCTAGTTGCATTGCTCAAGCGTAAAACATTATAATGCACAAAATTTATCCTATCTACATTTTTGCTGGGAGTGACGGGGAAGATGGCTGAAAGCAGTGGTATATTCTCAAATCCTGCGGCTATTTGATCTGCCAATTTGTATTCATTCGGGACACCCCTAGGAACTCCTATGCTGTCTATATAGGTTGGGGTTCCCGCCCATGGATCAAAAGCCGGGCCTTGCATACTACGGGCCCTGCGCCTTCTCTTTACGGTCAGTTGCACAGCCTTATGGTGGGTATAGTGGACTCTACTCCCTACCAAAGATATGGGCATAGCTAATCTAACCATAGCACAAACTCCTGACGTTTGATTTGGGAACTTTATCTGGGAGTACAGCCTAAGACCACCACAATAGTAGAATAGTCCTATTCTAGCCACTGGGCCTAGGGCTGTTTTGTTTTGTACAGTTGTATTACACCAGTCTGGGGGTATATCACCTAGTTTGATTGTGGGCTTGCTTGATCCGGTGAGATTGAAACAGTGATATCTTGCACCCTCCCCCTTTATGGCGGTAAAATACCCTGGTTTTTCAAAGCCTGGGGGAAAGAGGGATGCTAGGGTAGTACAATTGCGGGAAGCTGTCTTAGAGTGTGTGAAGTTCAACATGCATGCATATCCTGCTGGGTCCTCATTAGGAAACAACGGGGCCGGGTTAGTGAACATGACTGGTCTAGCTGTGGCACAGGCCACGCACCCTTCCATGTGTTGTTCTTTGGCATTCTGTATTAGCCACCTGATCCATAAATTGTCCTGGCCTGCACCTGCTGATAACTCTAACACATCTTCCACCCTCATTTTAGAGAAGTCCTGCACTATTACGTCTTCCTCCTTCAGAGGGGGTTTTACTGTAGTCTCTGCCATGTCAGTGTCATTCTGTGTGTGCGTGAGGGGATCCAAAATATTTATCTGCAGGGGGGTTATCTGGTCACTTCCTGCTATCCATACACCTATGGCTAACATCCACACATCCTGACCGTTCCAGCTCCCAATTGCTCTATTTACTGACAGGGTTATGGGATTTTTCGTGGGGTCTGAACTATAGTCCCGCTGTATAGATAATATCTCCCATTCATCTTGTTGTACCCACCAATCTCTTTTGTCTGTCAACCTCGCCCATGGTTTCCACCCTCCTGTTGTCCAACCCGCGTCATACCAGCTGTTACAGAGACTACCTTTCACCTGTCCGGAAGCGCTCCTTTCACAGTCCTCTACCTTTTGATAGTCGTCACAGATGTACACATCTGTGTTTTTGTAGAAACTATTATACCCCCCGCAGTCTATAGCCTGACACAAATCAAAGGTAAATGACGTGGTTGAGTCTCTCACATAGGGGAGAGTCAATCTGGCACCGCACCTTGGGGATGGGCCCTTAGTGTGTTGCTTCACTACTGCCCAAACTGCTCTTCTTTTCTCTCGTCTAGTTTCATTTCCTTTGTTACTGAGAGGTGGTTGGACACTACCGGGTGATTGTTCTTTGTGGTCTCGGTCCCCATACGCATGTTCCAACCCCAGAATTAATGCTGCAACTCCCACTACTACTACTACTGCTAGGACAACTGTTGTCTTTTTCCCAAACCCCATTGCCTTCCAAGTTATGGATGTACTATGTGGGGGCTGTTCCCCGCCAAAACATCTCTTCCATCTATACATTTTGGATTGCTTTTCTAATTTCTGCCAATGGGCGGCTAGGAGGTGCGACTGGGGCACAATGTGTCAGGTGGTGCCAAGGTGCTCCTTTTTTACCTTTAACCTGGACCGAGTGTGAAGTAACCTCCCTTACTTCGTAAGGCCCGGACCACCTGGGGTCAGTCCACTTCCTCTTGTGAACTTTGACCCTGACCCAGTCGCCTACCTTGACAGGTAGTGTTGCTTCCTCCTGCGGTTTCCTGTTCGCCAACTGGACCTGCGTAGAAAGGGCTGAAACCAGAGATGTTAGCTTTCTCATATAGTCTGTCATTTCTATTTGCTGAACATCTAACATTGGCATGTGGCCTCCATCTAGTGGAGGTCCTGGCATTTTTCTCCCTGTCATTATTTCGTGTGGGGTCAAATGTGTTTCTCGTCCTTCTGAGGACCTCATAGCCATGAGGGCCAATGGGAGCGCTTCTACCCATGTTAACTTGCTTCCTGCACATGCCTTGGCTATCTTAGCCTTCAATGTCTGGTTTGCTCTTTCCACCATTCCCTGTGACTGTGGATGATAAACTGATCCGAAGGCATGAGTGATTCCCAGGGCCTGTTCTACTTCTCTTAGTAGTTTGTTGTTAAAATGTGTGCCATTATCTGACCTTATTTGCCTGGGGACCCCATACCTCGGGATGAGTTCAGTTTTGAGCCATTTCACCACTGTTTTTGCGTCCTCTTTTCCGGTGGGAATGGCTTCTACCCACCTAGAGAACCTGTCTACCATCACCAGAAGATACCTTTTTCCCCCTACCACATTTTCTGCGCCCATATCAGTATAATCTATACTGATATCTTGAAAACAAGCTGTGGGGACTGGGTACGCTCCTTTTAGTGTGGTGTATGGTTTCTGAACATTATGCTCTCCACACACCCTGCATTCCTGACAAAAATGTGTCACCATGTCCCTCAAATTGGGGTGCCACCACAGCTCAGACAGATTCAGGAGAGTCTGTTTTCTTCCTTCATGTGTTGGTCTGTGTGCCTCAGGTAGCAACATTCTGCACATCTCGGCTGATGCTGCTATCTTTCCTTGATGAGACCTCCATATCCCATCTTTGTCTTTTGTGGCGCCGCTCCGCTGCCACTGATTCCATTCATAGGCTCCTGACTGTATCCAGCCTTGATGAGTGGTACATCAGTACATGTCTGTCTCCCCCTTTTTTCTGAAATAAAATGGCATTGAGAAAGCCATTGTTTTCAGAAACATCCATATGAAATGGGAGTGAGTAGTCTGGGGAGGTGAGTGTCTCTGCCCTTGCTAGGGCACTTTTGAGGTCAGAGAAGGCGGCCTCGGCCTCTGTTGTCCATAGGAGGGGGGCGGTGAGACAGCGATGAGTTCTGTTGGTATAGTCAGGGATATGTGAGCGGCTGTATCCTGTGAGGCCCAGAAAAGACAGCATGTCTGCAACTGTGAGGGGCTTCTGACTGTTGGGGGTTCTGTGAGACTGTCATTTGTTTAGCTTTGCTGGGCTTGGGCTTGTTTAATTCTTCCAGTTGTTTCTTTAACAATTGAGTTTGTAGTCTTTTTAATTCATCTTCTTGTTGCTCTGCTCCTTTTTGGTGTTTTGACAGGAAATGACGCACATTCTCGCCCCATGTTGCATCGGTCATTGTTTGCAGGCCTACTACTCCTCCTAACTGTGTCTGAACTGCTGTGGGTAATCCCCCTAGTACCCCATGGCGGAACAGCGCCACTGTGGCGGCGGACTGGTCCCACGGTTCCCTCATAGCACGCTGCCAAATCTTTTTTGCTCTATCTGCATAGGCATCAAAATTTTCATCACTTAGTCTTTTTAAATCATGCCATGCTGCATGATCCCCAACTGTGGGATACATGCGGTGCAGCTCAGCCCAAATGCCAGGGGTTACTGCTGATGCAGGCACTGATGCGGGAACAGTGGGTCCAGCTCCCCCTCTGGTGAGGGCAGCACTAGCTTCATCTGCTCCCATTACTCTACCCAATACTGCTCTGAGATCTCCCAAACACAGCTGCACTCCTGCTGTAAGACTATTGAAAGCTGTGAGGAAATGCTCAGCCCCTCCTGTCAGGGAGGGGAGTTTTGCACACAGAGAATCTAAGTCACCGAAACTGTAAGGGGTGTACATCAACAGTCCTCCTCCTCCTCCTACTGGGCGGAGTGGGCATTGTAGCCCCGCCTCTGGTGTGTGGCGCGTCTGCTCTCCCTCACTGAGCTCATTTACTGTTAGACGCAGCTGCTCTTGCTGCTTTTTTATCTCTCTGAACTCTTTGTTAAGTTTTTCCCTTATTCTAGTTGATCTTCGCAGCATAACTTCGTCAGGGTCCTCGTTGGTAAATTTACCTTTAAATGTGCCTGCTACAAAAACGTCTTGAGGACTTTGTGATCTAGATCTGGGCCTGCGTTTATGTCGTTTTTTAGTCCTTTCCCTAGAGCTGGAGCTTCTGTCTGTTTGCTCACTTTCCCTGCTGCTGTCTGACTGTTCGCTATCTTCCTTCCTTCCTGAGTCTTGTGGGGTACTATGGTGAGGTGGACTGGGTCCTTTTACTGACATGTGAAAATGCTCTGGATTTTGTTGGCAAAAAGACGCTGAATATGGGGTACTAGCTTTGCTTGGGCCGGCTGGGACTGTAGCCGCTGGTTGTGGTGGAGCCGCTGCTGCTCCCCCTGGCGCTGACTGTACCATTAAATTTAGATAACATTCTAAATCCTGTACGCGGCCCTCTAATGCCGGTATCAATGGGTCCTGTGGTACGTCTATTTGTAATGCATTTGGCTGTAAATGGGCAGTTACCACTGGGGCTTGGACTGTGGGTTTTGATGCCGTTGGACCTGTATACGGCGGCGGTGGAGCGGAAATTCTTAGGTTTCTTATATCTGGATAAAAAGGGTTTGTTGGCGGGGGCGCCTCAGCGGGCAGCGGGGTTTTCTCTGCGCTAGCGGTTTTATTCTGTTCAGCTTCTGTCTCAGTTTTTGGTGAACTTTTGTCATCTTGTTTTGTCAATCCCAATTGTTTCTGTATTGCATTTGTCATTTTCAACCCCACCCCATATTTCTCTTTCTGCGCTTCATACTCCTTCTGCTTTGGTTTAGTCAATTTAAACCATTTTCTTTTCTTTTCCTCCTCTGCCTGCCTTTCCGCATACTCCAACTTACTTTTTTCATACTTCACTATTTCATTCACTTTCTCAGGGGACGGCGCCCCTTCTCCCTCAATCCATCCTCCTCTCTCCCATTCTTTCACAATCTCTTTTGCTACTTTCTCCTCTCCTTTATTGCCATACTTTTTCACTGCCCCTACTAACACTTTACCATAAGGGGTCGTCATTTTACAACAAATAAGCAGTGAGAAAAAATCCAACAAGCCAAACCACAACAAAAATCACACATGCAACAACAAACAACTTTTTCATTAAGACTCCATCTAGAGCCTTTTTATGTACATCTCTATAATCTTTACAACTTAAAAAGTGACCTCTCACTCCTTTGCACAAATACACTCGCGGTGGACTCGTAATATTACAATGACAATCTGTTAACTGCAATTCTTTTTCAGGATGTTCACACAGAACCAAGGGTGGCAATTCACAATCACTCATCTGAACTATCTGTCCTTAGCAGTCTCCTACCTCGTCAACCATCTGGACGTATTTTCCTCTGACTATTTGTCCCTTTTCCTCTCCTACCGCCACCCGTATTATTCAACAATTCTCTCACAACTCTCTAGTTGTTTTTCTCTGTTTAATCACATCACATGCCCCAACATTTCATCTGTTTATATCCCTTTAATTACAGCACATTCAATCAATACTTTTCGCTTAAAACAACACTTACGACAGTTGAAATGTGATCACATCAATTTAGTTTTCAGCCAATAACAGAATTTTGATTTTAAACAGGCTTCTGCTTACCTTTTTTGTTGAGAGCTCTCAGTGATCACACCAACGAATCGCAGTATCGCCGCTCAGTCCCCTTCACGGGCTGCGGGATGTCAGTCCGGTGGCTGAGCTGAACCGGACCGTGGACACAATGCCAAGGTCCAGTTGGATTCTCCTGTCCAATTACGTTGTCACGTCGGGGTCGCCAAATTTGTTGGAGAAATCCTTCTATAAACTGACAACTGACTCCATGATGAATTAACACAGCGTTTATTCTTGTGGTCAACAGATGAAATGCGTTTCCGGGCAGTTAAACGTGCACGGACCTGATGGAAACTTGTCTAGTACAGAGGTTTCCCAAAAAGGCACTTAAACAATAGCGTGCTCAGGGTTATATTGGTTCCCCTTGTGGGGCCTGATTGGTCAGCTATACTGTTGCTGGGGTACAATCCCTGCTCTGCCTCTTCCTTCTTGCCTGTCTATTATTTTCAGTTATCATTTACTTCACAAGACAGCTATGTTCACTCCCTTCTTAGTTTGTACGTCCTGTTCTCTGAGTTATCAGACCGTCCTCGAACTTCAGTGTCCTTGGCCTCACCATCTCCTCTTCTCGTGCTCACTGTAGCTTATCTGACTAAGATAGCCCTTCCTGTTCTCTCCCTCCTAGCCGTACCCCAGCTGCAAAGCATAATGTATAATATGTCACACATACACACACTCTTATTTAGTCTTTGGTTAATTCAGCATATACTTTAAGTCAGCTTTTACGTGGCCGTTCCTGAGTGCCCTGTTCATCACCACCTCAGTCATTGTATTATTTTCCCACAGCTTCTTGATGTGAGGAAAGGTGTGGAGTAGATCCATACCTGCAGGGGACAGACATGAAAGGTACCTCTCCAGCTTTCCTACTTGTGATTTTCCTAACTCCATGGATGCAAAGAAGTCGTCTTCATCAGAGAGGCTGCTGTTTGTACTGGTGACATCATCCAAGTCGGCGTCAAGGTGACTTCTGATGTAGTCAAGGCCTGTGACAAGATAATTATTTTTTTTTTTAATGTAGGTCTGCACATTATTCATATCCTTCTACTGTATAGGCTGTCAAGCTGATGGTGTTTGACTTTAAAAGCTAACTGAGCTTATTGCCACCCTGTGGTTTGTTACCGACAAGCTATAATCTTAAATGACAGTAACATTTTACAGATTTATATAGGTCAATGTCTACTGGTTCACATTTCAAGTGATAAACAAGTATATCTACCAGCTTTTAAGATGTTCTCCTTTGTGGTCCAGGATGTTCTGAATCTTGGTAGGAGTATTGCTGCCGCAGCTCAGGTTCTTTCATGACGTCTCCAAACCATTTCTGGATCCCTTGCTGGAGGGCGTTAACAAGAGGTGTACACATTTTGCAAGTTGACTCCAACCTCTTCAGCATGTCCGACAACTGGTAAAGTGTTGGCAGCAGGAGGCCCATATGCACAGATGATTCCCCTTGGAGGATATTAAGGGCCATGGCAACAGGCTTCATCACAGCAGCATACCCAACTAGAAACCCCATTTCAACTGGATTGAACCTATAAAAGATGTAACAATAAAAGATAACTTATAGCTACTTCTGTTCCAATGTCTATTATGCATTGTACATGTTAAATACACAAATAAATAAAAACAAAATAAATCAGTATCCAAAGAAAACTTGAGACAACCCATTAATCAGCCAGGTATATTATTTGTATTATTCTTTAAAAAGAAAATATAAATTTTGTCAACTTACATCTTTATCTTTAATGCTGTCCAGACATTGCGAATTGCTTGTTCTCCTTGCTCTCGATGAATGCGCACAATCCTTTCTACAGCAAGGAACAGGGAGCTCCAGCGTGTCTGATTGGGTCGGAGAAACTGCAGCTTGCATTCACGTTCCACTGCTTCATGGGCCATGGTGGACCTGCTGGTTTTATTCCAAAGAGCATGACATTTTGCAAAAGCAGACCGAGACAGCCTCTTGTAGGTTTCGTTTGTAGCTTCTCCTGCAGTGGCATCAACTGTGGATATGAGATTGAGTAGATGGCATGCACACTTTTGATGCCTTGGAAGTTGGTACTCAAGGCCTGTGTTGTCATCCAGAATAGCAGACACATCTTGATCCTCAACCTCTGACTCACTCTGATCTTCTGTTGCATCATCAAGGGTGGAGTCACTCTCCTCTTGTACATTGGTGGCTTCCTCCTCTTTCTCCTCACCATATAATCAAAAGGCCTTCAGGAAGTTTGAGCCACTGTCTGTTGTTGTCCTGGTTACTTTTTCCCTTATGTGGTACTCAGAATGTATTTCCTCTAATGCAGCAGCAAGGACATCAAACGTATGCGAGCCTTTGACAGGTCTACAAGCCAATGCAGCGGAGTGCCTCTCCAGTGAGGTGTTGTCTATCCAGTGACAGGTGACACCTAAGTAGCTACATTGTCTGGCAGACCAGCAGTCTGTTGTGGTAGCAACATAGTTCACAGCACTCAGCTTTTTGATGATTATGCTCTTCTTGTGTTTTGCAGCTTCTTGTATTCTTGTGCATAACGTTTTCCTTGTCATCATTACTGTATGAGGTTGCAAGGTTTTAATCAAAGTCTTGAAGGATGGTGTCTCAACCACAGAAAATGGTTGGTTGGCCTCACATACAAAGTTTAGTACCAGCTTGTCAAGCTTTGCTTGTGTTACCCGCCCTGGGGCAGAAAAGGCTGTGATTTTTGCATTTTTCACAGGAGTATCACTGGAAGAGGAGGACTTGCATTTTCTGTGGTTCTCCAGTAAGTTTGTGTACTCAGACAGTTTGTTGGGATGAATCCTCTGTGGATAAAAAAAATATCTGAGGTTACAGGGAGAAAAAAAATACAAAAATACAATCCTGCTGGTACCTGACTTTTTCTAAAAGAGTCTATATTTTCATTTAAAATGGTTTTATACACATGACATTACACAATAGGCAAGTAAAATAAAATAGCTTTTACCTATTTTGGCCATACATAATCATACTGACTGCTCAGATTTCCACAGTATTGTATTGTTTTTATTATTTCGAGCTTTTGCATATTGGTTGCTTAGTAACTATCAGCGTCTCTGTCGGAGAAACGTCATAAGCGGTCTCGAGTAACAAGTAACTTTAACTGTCTATGGTAACAACTGTGGGCATCAGCAATGGGCCAAAGGCAAAGCCAGAGTCGGTAACGCTGGCTACCACAATAAATATGCCGTGAATGGACTCTGTTCTGAATCAGAAGGCAGCGCCGGGGGCTCGCTCTGTGATAGACGCGGTACACGGAGCTAGATGGCCGGTGGCTGCCTACGTGTTCATATAATTTTATACATCCTCGAACTGGCTTGAATCATTGCACACATCCTCTCCAAGGAGTTCACCAGCAGTGAAATTGTCCGAAAGATGTACATGCAGCAATGCAGAGGAGCTGAGAGCGGAGTTAATGGAGGAAAAAAGGGCAGTGGAGCATGGTCCGAGCAGGACAAATGAGAATAAGATACTTTTTGGTGTGATTTGCCTGTTATGAACTTATGTTGAATGAATTTCCATATAATATTTTTCCGATATGAATGCAGCCTATAAAATAATTACGTTTTACTAAGCCATGATATGAATTATTGAAACGCGTGGGCTACTTAAGTGTATAATTAAACTCGTTAAATTGTACATTTTGGTGTTATTTCGTTTTTCAAAACTTGTCGTTATACAATACCTGCATTAATATTACAATTAGGTATTTATCTTGAGAGATTAGAGTTTGAAATGTGGCGGTCAAAATGACCGCTCACGGCAATTTTAGCTAGTAGTTATGGAATCCCGGCACTTCTAATATTAAAAGAGACTTAGCTATTACATCAAATTTGGATGGATGGATATAGGTAAATAGCTATATATAAGCAAAAAAAAAAAGTAACCTAAAAGACAAACATTCGCCTATCCACAGGAAAAAAACAAATTTAAGAAACTCACCGCTACATGTGGGGCGCATCGGAGTGTGAATGTGTGTGAGTGTTTATCTGATGAACAGGTGGCACCTTGTACGGCAGCCCCGGCCACAGTGTATGAATGTGTGTGAATGGTGAATGTTTCCTGTAGATGTAAGAGCGCTTTGAGCAGTTGTTAAGACTGGAAAAGCGCTATATAAATACAGCACATTTACATTTACATGTTTCGTTAAATTTCCGTTTGTCGTGGTAGACAGAGAAGACACCGCATAATGTTGCTGCTGTTTTTCAATTTCACTACGGTAAACATACTTTCTATATGAGGCCAGGGGTGTTCCTCCTCTTCTGTGTCTGCATTGCCGACGGTTGACTCTGACATTTTAATTTTGCTCCGACCGTACTGAAGCTAACCTGTCCCGGCGCCTATAGACAGCCAAAGTCCCGCCGATGAGATTGAGTATGACGAAACATGATGAAACTGCACAACTACGTTTGATTGGTGAAACACAGTCACGTGGTAGAGCCTTTAGCAGAAGTCTCTGTCAAAATAAAACATTAAAATGAGGCGTACGCGGGGGTAAAAACAATGACGCGTAGAATACCAAAGAGGTAAAAAGAAAAGTAACGAGCTCATTGTAGCCCTTCTTCCTCACAAATCTACTCAAGTACAAGTAAAAGTATAGTGATTTAAAACTACTCCTGGAAGTACATTTTTTTCTAAAACTTACTCAAGTAAATGTAACGGAGTAAATGTAACTCGTTACTACCCACCTCTGGTAAAGAGCAAAAGCATTACACATATAGTGTGTTCCAAATCGCGCACTTCCCTTAGTGCACTAACGGAAGTGCACTTCGTACACTACGTACTTACTTGGATAGTGCGTAAAATTTTACTGAGAGTGTCGCGCACTTCTTGATGTACTTACCGGAAATGACGATCACAACAGCTAATTCCTCCTCCTTCTTCTTCTGTGAAATTGTGAATTGCACCCAGAAAGAGAGCATTCCCGCCACCTATTGTCCCCCGCGAAAAATACACTTCTGCTTTGTTCATCAAGATGAATGTGATTGTGGTTATTGTTGCTTGTATCTGCCCTCTGTTTTTTGCGAGAATGAGAGGATTGCGACGCCGCCGTCGTATCATCCGCCTGCTTTTAACAGAAAATATACAGGTATGTTGATATTCATACTTTTGCTCTTAAATAATTTATAAAAAAACACCAAAAACTAGCCATTATGAGTTATTTCAGCAAAAGTGGAGTACTTAAAATTATGTCCAACTGACGTGTTAACTTAAAGAATAAATGTTTTATTACCATCATTATTATAATAATAATTAATTCAATTTTTTCTACTTGTTATACTGATGTATTTGCTTTAAGCTGCTGTAGTACAGATATTTCCCCTGTGTGGATTTCACATTTTCGAAGCTGGAACTAGTGACTTGATAAATGACTTAACTATTAATCTATTAATTACAGTGACAATACAAGAGTAAAAACAGATAACATTTAACACATTCAGTCCAGTTTTATTTTAAAAGACGGTCCTGCGTTACTTCTCCAGGCTCCAGACCCCCGGCAGTACTGCCAGGTCAACCACACGGTGCCATTGCTGGCGCTGTATTTTGACGGGGAGAGCAACATGAGGGTGGACTTCCGACTCTCTCGGGGATCCTTCCACGCCCTTATGGCCATCCTCGGCATGGGGTCTGACCATGGCTGGGGACCCGTCATTGAGGCCCTGGTCTTCCTCTTTTGGCTGGCCAGCGGTACATCCTACCGCGTGGTAGCCAGGGCCTTTGCCATGCCACGGACCACTGTGCATCGCGCTGTCCACAAGACCAGCAGGAAGGTCCTCTCTCTCCTCCCCCAGGTTGTCCGTCATCCGACAGAGGAGGACTTTCCTCATATTGGAGCAGGATTTGCGCAGCTGGCCGGGTCGGCAGCCTTCCACAGGGTTGTGGGCAGCATATACGGCTGCCACGTCCGTGTGACCCCCCCAGCAGAGGACGCAGCCTGTTACTTGAACAGGAAGATTTTTCATTCTGTTCAGTTTCAGGCTGTGTGTGACCACACAGCAAAGTTCATTGATGTTTTTATTGGTTTCCCTGGGTCAGCTCATGATGCGAGGGTTTTAAAGAACAGCCCCCTGTACTACCAGCACAGGTACCCTCCTCCTGGTTTCTGCCTCATCGGGGATGGTGGCTACCCCTTCCTCAGGCAACCCATCGCCCTCATGACGCCCTTTAGGCAGCCTGTCCACAACAACCTCCAGGTCCGCTTCAACAGTCACCTGTCTAGAGCGAGGTGTGTTGTGGAGAGGGCATTTGGCATCCTGAAGACCAGATGGAGGTCCATATTTTTGAAGGCGCTGGAGGTGGATGTCCTCTATGTACCGGAGGTCATTGCTTGCTGCACAGTCCTGCACAACATCTGCCTGACCAATGGGGACCTGCTGGAGCCAGAAGCTGATGTGGAGGGAGACGCAGAGGACCATCCTCAACCAGCTCCTCAAGGCGCCATCTGTGGAGCAGAGGACAGGCAGAGGACAGGCAGAGGACAGGCAGAGGACAGGCAGAGGATGGCCATGATGTGCCTGGTGCCTGACCATAATTATGCCTAAATGTGATTATTGTAATTATATTGTTGTTCTGCTGTTCGTGTTCATTTGTGTATTATAATCTGTTTAAAAAAACATTTAAGCAATCCAAATGCATGTGTTTTCATTTAAATGTAATGATATAAAGGATTTGCTGTACTGTATATACACATTTCCCCGTGTGAGCAATGAGGAAGTAGGTTGTGTACCATGGCTGACATCAATACTATTCAGCTGCCTACCAACTGTAATACACCATAACAGATTAGTTATTAGCAACAGTAATAACAGACAGATCAGATAGTTATTATTTATTTATTTACAAGTCTTTCGAGCACAGACAAAAAACGCTCCTCCCTCATTACTACCTCCCTGTCTCTCCTCTCCTCTCTCTCCCTCACCTCCCTCTCTCTCCTGTCATCCCTCTCCCTTATTTCTTTTAAATGCCTCTCCTCTCTCTCAACTGCCTCCCGATGCCGCCTCTCCTCTCTCTCATCTCTTGCTTCCTCTCTCTCCACTGCCTCCCGATGACGCCTTTCCTCTCTCTCATCTCTTGCTTCCTCTCTCTCCACTGCCTCCCGGTGCCGCCTCTCCTCTCTCTCTCTTGCCTTTTCCTCCATATTCACCATGTCCCTCTCAAAACTGTCATCCTTTTCTTGGAGGTCTTTGAGGGCCTGTGCGACATCCACCCTCCTCCGTTTTGGAGTGGATGTGGCACAGGCCGTGGCTAGGTCCCTCTCTGGGGTCACCACTGAGGGGGGCTCGACAACCGCCACGTCCTGGCAAGATGAGGCAATGAGGACAGGCGGTGTAACTGACGGCCTGCCCCCAATTGCCTCATCCATCAGAGGATACCACTTCCAGGACGCAGCGGTTGCCTCACCCCCCTCAGTGCTGACCCCAGTTCTGGGGCACTTCAGATCCTACAGACAACGGAAAACACTCCAGTTTAATTTCAAAGGTCAACTACATTTTTTCTCAACTAAAATTGAATGTTCCCAGACATGGGGCTGATTAACTCACAATGATTTTCACAGTTAACCAACCTTGTATTTCTGTTTGAGGTTTTCCCACTTTTTCTTTAGGAAAACGGGGGTAACCCTAGCATGCAGCCCTCGACTTTCAATGTACGCCCTAACGAAAATACAATTTTGATGTAGGTAGCAATGTAAAATATAAGTCCACAGATATAACAATAGTAAGATGAGATATACATTTACTTACTCGTATCCATTCAGGGCTGCATTGCGCTTCCCTGTGAAGCTGGAGGCGTTCACCGTCCTCCACAAAATGAGGGACCTCGTGTCCTCGTCTGTCCCTAACGATGACATAAATCAGATCAGGGCAGGAACAGCACTGTTTACACATTAACGTACTTTAACATGACTGCTAACGCTTGCAGCTTTGAGTAGCTATATTTACAAGATCATACATCTAACGCTGACATCTTCTACAGTGGGCCGATAGTTTAACACAATAAACAACGTACTACAACACATGTAACGTTAGCTTATAAATGATTCGCCGTGTATGGTTAAACTGTACCGCTGTTAGCTAGCTAAGGTTAACTTGCTAGCATGTCAAATTACGGTACCAATAAACGTTATAATTCGCGATAAAAATATCATTAAAAGCTGTAAGATTAACCAAATATACAAATACAGGTACATAAAATTTTATAGGTATAGCAAAAAGACTCATGTTCAACTTACATTTGTAATATCTCTGCCGTCCCCGCTGTCGCGTCTACGGCCGCCATTAGTGAAAAGTTTTTCGACTGTTGTTAGCCCCGCCCCTTCCGCTACGTAGCCAAGATGGCGGCCGTTGAGTGTGGAAAGTGTGCATCGGTCCGCACTCAATTTTTGGGCCGTTTTGAGTACATCATCCGGGTATTAAAGTGTACTGCATTTGCCCGCACTTCAAACAATGTGAACGAAGTGTACTCAAAAAGTTAGTATTTAGTACAGAAGTGCGCGATTTGGAACACACTAATAGTCTGCTTGGTTTCAGTGTGATTATTGGGTTCACTTCTAAATAAGAAGCATGTAGTTCATAAAGTTTACTGTGACCTTATAATAGGTTGTTTTGGTACAATGTGTCCAACCATAGCTCTGCAGAGTGAGTAAATTCTGAAAAGCAGGGCCAAGGGTGGTTAGGGACTCGTCCTGTGTTTTGGGTGAAGATCCTCTCCAGTAGCAGTCTGAGACCTGTTATTTAAAGATATCTGCGCTCCCAGAAAATGTTAAAATTGTCAATGAACTGCAGAGAATGGATGGTACATTCAGTACATTTGATTAGTCCCAACAGTCGGCTAAATCTCTCAGCTTAGTGGACATACTGCGTCTACCTGACTACACCACTGCTAGAAATAGATTATAGCTGACAGTTTTGTCTGATATTCTCATAAGAAAGTCGGAAAACCCAAAACATCTGACCCAAATATACACTTAAAGAATGAGGAACATCACAGCAGATAAAGAGGGTGATCTTTCCATCTTTTGAGTCTGGGAGGTGCAAAAAGTGTTTTAAAAAAATTATTTTATTCCAAATGCATCAGTATCCTCAACTAAACCAAGTGCCAATCAAAATGAGCTGCTATTTATATATATCCTCTCTCTCCACTGCCTCCCGATGCCGCCTCTCCTCTCTCTCATCTCTTGCTTCCTCTCTCTCCACTGCCTCCCGATGCCGCCTCTCCTCTCTCTCATCTCTTGCTTCCTCTCTCTCCACTGCCTCCCGATGCCGCCTCTCCTCTCTCTCATCTCTTGCTTCCTCTCTCTCCACTGCCTCCCGATGCCGCCTCTCCTCTCTCTCATCTCTTGCTTCCTCTCTCTCCACTGCCTCCCGATGACGCCTCTCCTCTCTCTCCTTGCTTCCTCTCTCTCCACTGCCTCCCGATGCCGCCTCTCCTCTCTCTCCTTGCTTCCTCTCTCTCCACTGCCTCCCGATGCCGCCTCTCCTCTCTCTCCTTGCTTCCTCTCTCTCCACTGCCTCCCGATGCCGCCTCTCCTCTCTCTCCTTGCTTCCTCTCTCTCCACTGCCTCCCGATGACGCCTCTCCTCTCTCTCATCTCTTGCTTCCTCTCTCTCCACTGCCTCCCGGTGCCGCCTCTCCTCTCTCTCTCTTGCCTTTTCCTCCATATTCACCATGTCCCTCTCAAAACTGTCATCCTTTTCTTGGAGGTCTGTCACAAAAAGTGTTTTAAAAAAATTCTTTTATTCCAAATGCATCAGTATCCTCAACTAAACCAAGTGCCAATCAAAATGAGCTGCTATTTCACCCTTGCTCATGCAAAATTACATTTGATCACACAGTTTATTTGCTATTTGCTTGTAATTCCAATATTCTTTGGAGTTATACTGTAATATTACAGGTTACATTGTTATGAAAACTAAAAGTATATTTACGTCCTTTATGAAGAAGATTAAGATTAATAGAAGGGTTAGAATGTGTGACATCACACATTCTTTAATGTCACTGATATAGAAGGTTTAGTGTGATGTCACAAGCGTGGCTCACGGAGTCAGTTAGACGCCACTGGAGCTCAGAGTTCAACGGGTTCAATGTATCCATTAAAGAGGAGGACAAGAGCAGGAGACAGGCCTGGCAGGACGAGGTCAACTGTTTCAAATTGAAAAACAAGGATTTGATGATGAAAATTAAGGATTAAATGAATTTAGACTGACTTTGGGGAAAAAAAGCTTCATTGTGAAACAGCAGCAGGAATTCATCAAGCTCAAAATTGCACAAGAGGCCTTTGACAAGGAGTTAAGCCGGGTCGTTGTGGAAAAAGACGACCTGATCAACAAGAAATTAATGGAAAAGAAGGCACTTGAAACCAAGACCTCTGAGTGTGTGGCCAAGCTAGATAAGAAAGAGAGCAAGATCATGCAGAGCGAGGCCAAGTGGCAAAGAAAACTGTCGGCTCTGGAAGATCAGGTGAGGCGCGAGACGGCTGCAAAGGAGGAGATCTCTGAGAGAGAGAAGGAGCTGGAAATGAAGAGCAGAGCGATGGAGGAAGAGTGGGATAGCAAGGTGGCTCAAAGGGAGGAGTAAATGAAGATCCTCCAACAGCAAAACACCATGCTCAGCCTCAGTCTGACGGAGCTGCAGAAGAAGAACAGAGAGATGGAGGATGAGTGGAGCAACAGAGAGGCCCTAATGAAGGAAGAAATGAAAATCCTCCAACAGCAGAACACCGAGCTCAGCCTCAGTTTGACGGAGCTATAGAAGAAGAACAGAGAGATGGAGGACAAGTGGCACCTCAAGGTGGCTCAAAGGGAGGAAGAGATGGAGAACCTCACCCAGCAAAACACCGAGCTCCGGGTTCTTCAACTCAGCCTCCAGGAGCTCGCCCAGAAAACCAACAAGGAGAAGGCAAAGCTGAAAAGAGAGGAAAAGAAGGCAGAGGAGGAGGAGTTAAAAAGACAGAAGAAGGTGAAAAAGGAAAATGAGAAGAGAGAGATGGAGGAATTTAAATGACTGAAAAAAGAAGAAAAGGAGATGGAGAAGAGAGATAAGAAAGAGAGGAAGCAGGAATTGAATTCCCCACCTATTACCCTCAACCGCTAGACTTTACTCTAAAGTCTGTAAAAAGTCTTGTGTGAACTGGACATTATCTATCTAACATTATCCATCCATCCATCTATTCTCTTCTGAGGTGACGTGGCAGTACTCCAGGTGATCCGGTTTTCTGCCATACTCCAAAGACCTGCAGGTTCAGCTTTAGAAGTGTAGGGTAACTCCGGGTGATCCGGTGGTCCTGACTACAGACCGCAGTCAGCAGGGCTTCAAAAAGTTATTTAATACTCCTATCTATCTATCTATCTATCTATCTATCTATCTATCTATCTATCTATCTATATATCTATCTATCTATACTGCCAGTGAGAAGAGGAGCTGAGAGATTCAGCTGACTGTTGGCACTAAACAAATGGCTGTTAACTGAATGTACCGTCCATTCTCTGCAGTGCATTGACAATTTGAACATTTTCTGGGACCGCAGACATCTTTTTAAAGCAGATGGACTTTTCCTTAAAGGATAATTCCAGTCAATTTTAACACATAGTGCTTTAGTTTGTAAACAGGGCAAGTTTTAAACCTGCCTCTTAACATGTTCAAAATGTCATTACCAGTGCCTTGCCATGTGCAGTTATTCCTTCCAAGTGAACACTGCTGTAGATGTGACAGAAAGGCGTGTTTCGACTAGTGTGGACGTCACTAGAACTGGATTCACTGTGTTCTCTGAAGGAATCATTGCAGATGGGGGGCATGTTTAATGAAATTATGAAGCACTGACCGTTCTCACTGACAAAATGTTCTCACTACAGACTGTTCTCACTATAGTTTGTTCTCTCTACAGACTGTTCTCATTGACAGACTGTTCTCAATGACAGACCGTTCTCATTGACAGACAGTTCTCACTACAGACTGTTCTCACTGACAAACTGTTTTCACTGGCAGACTATTCTCACTGACAGACTGTTCTCACTACAGACAGTTATCATTGACAGAATGTTCTCACCGGCAGACTGTTCTCACTATAGTTTGTTCTCTCTACAGACTGTTCTCATTGACAGACTGTTCTCAATGACAGACCGTTCTCATTGACAGACAGTTGTCACTACAGACTGTTCTCACTGACAGACTTTTCTCCGTGACAAACTGTTGTCCGTCACAAACTGTTCTCACTACAGTTTGTTCTCATTGACAGACTGTTCTCATTGACAGACTGTTCTCAATGACAGACCGTTCTCGTTGACAGACAGTTCTCACTACAGACTGTTCTCACTGACAAACTGTTTTCACTGGCAGACTATTCTCACTGACAGACTGTTCTCACTACAGACAGTTATCATTGACAGAATGTTCTCACCGGCAGACTGTTCTCACTATAGTTTGTTCTCTCTACAGACTGTTCTCATTGACAGACTGTTCTCAATGACAGACCGTTCTCATTGACAGACAGTTCTCACTACAGACTGTTCTCACTGACAGACTGTTCTCCGTGACAAACTGTTGTCCGTCACAAACTGTTCTCACTACAGTTTGTTCTCATTGACAGATTGTTCTCATTGACAGACTGTTCTCAATGACAGACCGTTCTCATTGACAGACAGTTCTCACTACAGACTGTTCTCACTGACAAACTGTTCTCACTACAGACTGTTCTCACTACATACTGTTCTTACTACAGACTGTTCTAATTGACAGACTGTTCTCACTACAGACTGTTATCATTGACAGACTGTTCTCACTACAGACTGTTCTCATTGACAGACTGTTCTCACTACAGTCTTTTCTCATTGACAGACTGTTCTCACTACAAACTGCTCCATATATACACTACCGTTCAAAAGTTTGGGGTCACATTGAAATGTCCTTATTTTTGAAGGAAAAGCACTGTACTTTTCAATGAAGATAACTGTAAACTAGTCTTAACTTTGAAGAAATACACTCTATACATTGCTAATGTGGTAAATGACTTTTCTAGCTGCAAATGTCTGGTTTTTGGTGCAATATCTACATAGGTGTATAGAGGCCCATTTCCAGCAACTATCACTCCAGTGTTCTAATGGTACAATGCGTTTGCTCATTGGCTCAGAAGGCTAATTGATGATTAGAAAACCCTTGTGCAATCATGTTCACACATCTGAAAACAGTTTAGGTCGTTACAGAAGCTACAAAACTGACCTTCCTTTGAGCAGATTGAGTTTCTGGAGCATCACATTTGTGGGGTCAATAAACGCTCAAAATGGCCAGAAAAAGAGAACTTTCATCTGAAACTCGACAGTCTATTCTTGTCCTTAGAAATGAAGGCTATTCCATGCGAGACATTGCTAAGAAATTGAAGATTTCCTACAACGGTGTGTACTACTCCCTTCAGAGGACAGCACAAACAGGCTCTAACCAGAGTAGAAAAAGAAGTGGGAGGCCGTGTTGCACAACTGAGCAAGAAGATAAGTACGTTAGAGTCTCTAGTTTGAGAAACAGACGCCTCACAGGTCCCATCATACGTGAAACTTATAATGTGTGGTCTACTTGTGATACTGAGCCAGCCGCTACACTCTAACCATGCACCTTTATGACTTTGCACCGTTAAAAATAGACTATTGCGTGACGTATCATTGAACTCAGCAGAAAGGCTCCTTTGCCTTTGGTCAGGGTCATTGCAAGCAGCGGCGCCCGCCAGTAAACGCGCGGTGCACGGAGGTGCGCGGACCTGTCCTACTTCACCCTGGAGCTCCGTAGAATGGCACAAACTTCCTAGCACAGAGAGTTCCACGCCCGGCAATGCCAGTCAGTCTTTAGAGCAGGGTGTCCTGTCTTTACCAGCTCGGGGGGGACACACGCGCGCAGATTAAAATGTGGTAACTCTTTTCGCCTCCGTGAGCAGGATCCTCTCTGTTCCGATGTTCCAACTTGTTCCAACTTCAACCAATCACAGAACGGTGCGTCTGTTCCGATTGTTCCGAATTCCAAGTTCTCGACTAATCACGAGACACGTTTTTAGCCCACCAATCAGATGGCTCATTTTGTTCCAACTACCGCCATCTTGGATTCTCTCGCTAAGCGCGCTGTCATTCTGCCTTTGCTATTGACAGCAACGCTTGAGTAAGTACACACTTCTTCATATTATTAAAAATGAATGTATAACACTGTATAAACTATGATTTTGTCTGTTGTTAGTCCCACTGACTTAACGCTGTGTTTTTACTGAAATATCCGAGTGCTTGTTGCTTGCAAAACGGCCGTACTGTACAAGTCCGCCGTCATTATAACTCCGGTCCGCTTCACTGCGGTCAAGCCAGCCGACACTCGGATATCCGTGGTCAAATCAGCCGACACTCAATTTGTAGTGCGCACTTTTACCAGCAGTGATGGTAAATGCATTCTAATGGCCCAGCTCGACTAGCGAACAATACACCTGCAACTACTTCCGGTTTTCAAAATAAGGTGTGAATATTAAATACATTTAAAAGAAGATTAATGGATTATATGCACCACAAGTAAAAAATATGTAACCCGTTTCTGTCCCTTATACAAAATAAATAAAAATAAACTGAAAGAAATGTGTTTTTGGAGTTATTCTTTGTTGATAACATTAATAATGAATATTTTTAAACAACTATTTATTTTAGGAGCAACTACACCCATATTTAAAATTCAGTAATTAACTGTTATACATTTTTAGATTTTACTAAGTCCCTCATGTCTACGCTAAATCGAAAAACAATATAAAACTGTAGTAGCTCTGAAATTAATTTGCTCCATAGTTACAGGCATTGACTGACACATATGAGTACAGGGCATCACTTACGACAATCATACCTAAAATCAGACATTTTTACTGTATAGTTTTGGAGATTTTTGACAGCAAATTCACATACTTCTGCTGTTGGACAAAAACAAATATGAACTTCTATGACCTATAAAATGAATTTGCTTCATAGTTCCAGGCACTGACTGATATATTTGAGTACAGTAAATCAGGTACTATAATCACACTGACAATCAGACATTTTTACTGTATAATTTTGGAGATATTTGACACCAAAGTTTCATACTTCTGTCGTTGGACGAAAAGAATAACGAACTTCTATGACCTATAAAATGAATTTGCTCCATAGTTCCCGGCACTGACTGATATATTTGAGTACAGTAAATCAGGTACTACAATCATACTGAAAATGAGACATTTTTACTGTATAATTTTTAAGATATTTGACACCAAAGTTTCATACTTCTGTCGTTGGACGAAAAAAATAACGAACTTCTATGACCTATAAAATGAATTTGCTCCATAGTTCCAGGCACTGACTGATATATTTGAGTACAAGGCATCAGGTACTACAATCGTACTGAAAATGAGACATTTTTACTGTATAATTTTTAAGATATTTGACTGCAAAGTCACATACTTCTGTCGTTGGACGATCAAAAGATATGAACTTCTATGACCTATAAAATTAATTTCTTCCATAGTTCCAGGCACTGGATATATATATACACTTACTGATATATTTAAGTACAATAAATCAGGTACTACAATCATACTGAAAATCAGACATTTTTCTGTATAGTTTTGGAGATTTATGGATGGAAATTCCCACACTTCTGTCGTTACACGATCAAAAATCTGAAAATAGAGAGGATATAAAAGGAATTTGCTCCACAGTTCCTGGCACTGGACAGGACTGATATATTGGAGTTAAAGACATCTCTTACAACACACAATGGAAACATTTTTAATATACAATGTTTGAGAACTTTTAAAGAACATTCACAATTTTCAACAGTGAAATAGAAATATGAACCTGGAGGTGCTATTAAAATACTTTGCTCAGTAAATCAAGACACATTTACTGGATTCACAAAAGTCTTAGGGTATGACACCACATATACTGTATGTGTCATTATTTCCGACACAGAATGCAATCCCAATCACTTGTCTTCGCAGCATCAAGATGTGCTGTGTCCATCTGTAGGCACTGTGCATGAAACCACCGGCAACAGCTGTCACACTGAATCTGTAAAAGTTCAATACATACCCAATTTTACTTTTAAACACATACTATTATGTTTGCATTCATCGGACGCGACGGTGGGTGATGGTTGAACTGCAACATCTATGAAGAGGTTCTGACCAGACACCTTTGTTGCATGTCATTCTCCATCTTTCTCACCTTTGCTTCCTGTCAGCTATCTTTTTTATTTACAAATAAAAAATGCACAATTAAATCAAAAAATGGAAAGACTCATTCAAAAACTTACCCAGTCAGTGATGGAATGTCCGTGGCTGGGTGGTTTTGTCGTTGCACACATTGCACAGTTGCCCTCTGTGTCAAACACTAATATACAAAAGAATATTTTAGCTCTTTAGTACTACAATATCACATAAGAACTAAGAAAATGTCTCACCCACCTGAGGCTTTTAGTATTTCAAGAGCGAAATGTTTACGCTGCTGTGCCATCTCTCTCTTTGCTGTACCAAATGCGATTTTTGGAATTTTGGGAAAGGCCTCCATGACTGCCTTTGCCATCTAAACAATGACACAACATGTGATGTAATTTTGATAAAATAATGTGGCGATTTTTAATGCTTGAAAAATGAATTTAATCATAAAAGCTGAATTAATCGAGATCATTCATTAATTATTGTAATATCTTGTTATATTATTCTTTCCATAATGACAAGTACCCCACAGCTATTTCCATCCTGCTGCACTGGGTGTTGCATAACTCCTCCTTTCCATTTTATGTCAACCCAGTCAGTCCTGCCGAGGGAGGTCCTCCTCATTTTGAAGTACTCGCTGTGTGAGAATTACTCATGAGATTAATAATGTTCTATAAACACTTAGACACACACAAACAATGTGTATGAAGTATTAAAAAATAAACAGCATTATGTGTCAAATTAATTGGACAGAATAGTTTTAATCATTTATTTGCGCCATGTCATTTATTTGCCATGTCATTTATTTGCTTCTACCGTCACACTCTGTGCTTCTAGGTATTTATTTTTTGTAATTTGTATTCACGTGTTGTGTGCTTGTCCATTAACTGAAGCCCCTTTGATGTTTTCTCAAGATCCATCCCCAGCCATAAATGCACTGCTGCGCTCTCCAAGGTGCTGATCCTTGTGCTGCAGCTAGGAACTGTTCAGCAAAGTCAAGGCTTTCACAATCATGAACTTCCAAACATTAACTTCCTTGTGTAATTATTGAATTTCATTAACTTTCATAAAAAAATTGAAAATCGCAGTTGGTGTTAACTGGTTTCTGAATTTGAATTCCCTGTTACATGTGAGTACCAGAGAAAGTCATCTCCTTTAGTTCTCTTTGTTAATTTATGTCTGTGCTTTAAAGTGAAGGTCGCCAAGTTCATTATTTCAAAGATAATTTTTTGCTGATTTTGTTGTTTTTGAAAATACAAATAAACTTCTTGAAATAATCTTCCGGATCCTGACATCACTGCACTTGTGACTTGTTATTGCATTGTTACAAAGTCGCCATGACACGCTAAATTGTAAGTTTGTCACACAGGATAAAAAAGTTGGCATGAAGTCACTGTCAAGGCCTTCACTCTTGATACAGTGAGATCATTGTTCTACTCACAAAATGAATTAATGACACTCTTAATATTTAAAATTATGTAAATAAAAATGTGTTTTAAAGAGCAGTAGTCTCTTTTCATGTCAAGCATTACCATAGTAATGTCTGAACCATCTACATTTTTCAGACTGTGCTAAGAAAAAATCAGCACTCAGTGGTTGCACGGTCCAACAACTATTTCAGTCCATAACAAAATAAATGCAAAAAATGAACAAGTGCCAGTTGTTATTTAGATTGTACAAGAGATCCAGCTGTTTCTCTGTCATCAGGAACTGATGGTACACTTTTGATGTGATGATTTGATATTTTGTTTTGTAAAAATGTGTTTCCTATTATATTCTTTGGATGTCTTCATCTAAAGGTTAGAAGGAGATGCAATAAAACGATCCAAGTGAGGGAATTGACACGTACCCCCGTATTTTCCAGTCATTAAACTTTCATGAACATTCCTGTTAACAAATACCCAGACTTGCTCCAAGTTCATAGTCCAGTCCCCTTTACATGTAACTGAACTCATACAAGCAACCATTTTCTTTTTTTTTTTACCAATTTGGATTTACTTTTGTCCAGCCTGTTTGCTTTTTTGTAATTCTGCTTTATGTGTTGTGTTTCATGACCAGCGGCCAATTATTGTTAGTGTGTTACTGACCATAGCTTCTAAACTAATGTTCCTTTTACTCTCAAGGCTAATATTGGGTCAAAATTGTTAAGAGAATGGATTCAATCTACTAATTAAAAAAAATGGCATACTTCAATCTTTTTGCAGCATGGTTGGAGTCGGTCAACTCTGTGGAGCTGCGTGCTGGATCAACCAAATACACGCTGCTTGTTGCTGTACTGATGTACTGAAAACACAAGAACCACATAAAGTATTATTCACAAATTATTCCCAATGTCATGAAATTAATTTTTAAAAATACAAACAGAGTCACTACTAACCATAAACTTCCAGTGTACATTGTGTACGTTCACGAAAGAGACTATTGCTTGGTAGTTGTCGAAGTTGGTCTGCAACACATCCAAAGTACAACAAATTTGCAATTTTTTTAGTGCTTGTTTTTTTATTGATTAAATGTATCTGGTTCTTTATATTATACACACAGTCACACAAACATTGTTTATTAGCTATCAATGAAACATCTGAATGTCTACACAACAGAAAGCCTACTTACCCTGGATAAACTGTTCCTTCTTACCACTTCTCTCTTCCCAAAAAGGATCACACCAGCTACGTAATGATTGAGAATATAAATTCTTCTCCCCAAATTGAGGTCGTTGACAGTGTGATGGAAGAGACTCTCAATGATCTTGAGAGATATTTGACAGACAAGAAATTAATTTAAATTTAAGACCATTACAACCACACATACAGCTGATATAACTGGAAAACTAGTTTACTTGTGCACTTGTTTGCAATTGTACAAACTACATGCAATGCATTTGAAGTCCATATTTAATTATGTTTGCACTTAATAACACCTTTTATAAATAGTGAATCATTTTAATTACTCAACAACCACTGTGGTCTTCATGTGCTGGCAGAATAATGTTGTTTGTTAGTCCTTTTTCCGTATGATTGCTTCTGTTCTATAATGACAACATACCTCGCCTGTAATCCAGAAGTGAGGCCGAAGTGTCCGTAGCTCACTATGGTGGATGAGTATGCTGTTCCCTGTTATGTGAGAGGGGACCACAGACACAACCACTTCTGTGTCCCTTTTTTTCCACAATTCGTTGAGCTGAGATTCAGAAAAACAATACACTGTATGTTCAGTCATGAAAATATCGTCACAGATTCAACCAATTATTGCAACAAATGTAGATACAGTTATGCTTGGAGATGAAGGCTCTGTTCTAATGATGCTCCGTGGATCTGCCAAGCAGCATGCTAAGCTGAAACAGGGAGCCCACTGCTGAGACCCGCTGTACAAAAGAGTGGTCCAAATCCAAGACATTAAAAAAATGTCAGACATAACTTATAATGACACTCTAAACCAGGAAGGTGGAGGCTGGGGTGGTGGAGGCAATCTTTACACAGCAGCCATGTGAGGCAGCATTGGAGTATCAGGAAGAAGTGAGTAATAATGAGACATGTAAATGTTTTTTTGCACACTTTTGCTACCTTTTCAGAATTTAATTATTTACTCCTTTATTTCAGTTTATCGCTTATTGTTATATATTTTTTGTCAATTGGAGAGACACAAACGGTATATCCTGTATAAATAATTGCAATGAAAGAAATGTAGAACAAATAATACAGATAAATTACTTGCATTGCATTGACTGTTTGGATAATATATTTGTACATAAGATTACCTGTGATAGCTCATCAACTTTACTTTGAATGGTGCTTCCCTGTGTTTCTTCCTCATGAACATCTGTCAAGGATGTGGCTTGCTTTTGACATTTGACTTTGTCTGTGGTTTTCTAGATTTAAAAGTATCAATATTATCGGAACCGTAATTGCATGTTTTATTGACAACAAACATCGTCAAATATTTATTGGTAATAGCATTTCAGAGAAATCCAACAAATGAAACAACAAACAACACCTCTTAAAAATTGTTGTTTCAGAAGAAGAATTTTGTTTAGCTTCCTTTCATCATGTAAACAATGCAAAAATGGATTACCTGGGATCGAGCAAGATGGGAAGAGCATGTCACCACTTTAATGTCCTTGTCAGGAACAGCTGTCATATTCTGTGGAGCTTGTGGTGAAATGTGCTTCTTTGAGCTCTAACAAAAAAATAAATTGTTGTTTATGACATACACAGCAAATGTCTTACATTTTAAGCTTTATTTACACATAGGGAATGTTAAGACATAGATTACCTTTGACTTTTGGTTTTTGAAAACAAAAGGCTCGGCAATTTGTGATACATAAACTCCCTGCTTCTTTTGCTTTCTGTGTTTCCACCGCTCTACATCCACTCGATGTGTCTACAATTAACAAAAGAGTATTTCATCACTCAATTAAAACTAAGATTAAAGTAGTCTTGCTCAACAGATATACAGTACATTGCTGGGATGAAGTTTGACTGACCTTCTTTGTCTTCAGAGAGTCTCTGTATTCCCTAAGAAGGGCGTTCAGGGTGATCTTGTAGGTATATACAAAATCATCCAGTCTGGTCAGTCTTCTTCGCTGGAAACGGATCTTTTTCAAGTCCCACTGACTTTTCTCCATTATCCCTTGGGTCTGGTTGTCCTGAGTGTAATTCTGGCGATGAACATATGAACATATGAAATAAATATGTCTTCATTCAATTTCTTTTGATTTTAATCTCTAATATCCAGGATTGAATATGATATGATTCCATTACATTAACAGATGTTTTTTGGTTATTGTACCTGGGTCGGTTTACAAGCAGTTCTTTTGAACCTCTGTGACAGTTTTTCATACACAGGACCCGTTCCGTGACGCCCAAGGTCACCTTCAAAAACATAAGACATGCATTGTTATTTTGCATTAACACAATAGCTATTAAAAGAAACCCATTTAAAATAAACTGCTACCGAAGAGTACTAACCCAGAAGTAGGCCAGACCACAGAGCAGCCTGAGGCAGAAAATACTTGAGCAAAGTAGGGATGAATGTTGGGCTAAAGTACACATTGGAATCACCCTCTTTTTCAAGCTCCTCCCTCTTAATAACATCCTCAAAATGATGTTGGAATGGTGTTGGTCCAACTCCATTCTAGCAACAAAATTTAAAAATATATTTGTTTAGTCATTGAACTTAGAAAATCATGTACACGTCTGCAATAAATATCATGACAAAGCAACCATTTCGTTATCTGGAGCAAGGCAAACATTTTCAATTGGCAGAGTGATAACATACCCCAAAGTCTTGCTCCACAATAGCTGTGTCATCAATGCCACATTGTCCTTTTTCAGTCAACATTTTCTGAAGATTTTGAAAATGTTTCTCAACATTAGTCCCGCTGTGCGAACTTGAGAAAACCATCGTGGCACTGAGTAGCACCTCATCCATCTCTTCAAGTGTTGTGGCCTGTGTCATTCGACCAAATACATGCATGGCCAGGTGGTAATGTCTTGAGGCACTACAAAAAAACACTTATAACATTAATATTATGATTTGTCATGTTATGAATTCTTAAATAATGAGCATATTGATGGATAGCAATCACTCACTGTTTACGGCAGAGGACCTTTGCATTTTTCAGTACATGGCTCAAACAGCGATGCAAAATTGGTAGCACCATTGAATCCTCCTGGGCCTGTCCTGTCACAATCATATAATATCTGCAGATCAGTTCCTGAAGGCTCATTCCGCAGAAGTTATAGGAGAGCGATTGAAGGAGGACAATGGAGCCATCACAAATGAGCATAACTGGCCTTTTCTTAACGTTCTTTCCATGGAGTTTGGAAGCATGTGTAAGAAATGACCCCAGGAAATATGACACAGATGCTGTGGTATGGTCACTTGTTAAGTATGTGGCGATAGGAACAGGGGAGGATCCTTTCGCAGGATGTCTTACAACCATCTCATACACATAAAAGGGAGCAGTTTCTTGTTTGTCTTTATGCACGATGCTCCCTGTTGCATCTATATACACAACATCTGCCTTGCATCGCTGATGAAAGATGTTGACACTTTTGTCTGACCAAAGCATTATCCCTTTGGGGTGCAGTATTACTTTCTGAATGACTGCATTCTCCAATCCCTGCTCTTCCTCTTGCATCAACTGAAGACTAATCATTTCATTTTTGTGTCTTCTGTTTTTTTGCCTGCTGTCATAAGCAAGTGTTTTCATTACACCAGTTGTTGGTACCTCGTCCCGACATCCAGATGCCACAACATCGTCCTCCAGCTTGTCAAGTTTTTCCAGGTGGAGACTTCGAGGCAGTGTTGTTGTGAGGGATTTAGCAATGGCGTCCCTTTCACCTGCCCGTACAGGCCGCCTTTTTAGTTGCGGACTTTTTGTGCACATTTAACGTGTCTAAAAGAGTGCATAACGCAGTATAAACTAGTACTTATTTCTGCATTTAGCCCCACTAACTTAACGCTGGGTATTTATGGCTCTTTGGGGAATATCTGAGTGTGGTTTTTGTTATTAAAACGGCCGTACTGTACACGTCCGCCGTCAGTATAACGCCGGTCCGTTTTTTTTTGTTTTTTTTGGGGGGACTTATTGTACACAAAATGCATTGTCATGTATAATACAGTGACTCTGTTTAATATTATTAATTACTGTCTTGATTGTCAGGCTAATCTTATCTTATCTAATCTTACATCTTACATAAAACAGTGTGTGTTAACTGTGTTATCCTCTCTGTTACTGTGTGTTGTAGATTAAGACATCTTCTTAAAGAAATTAACTGTAAGTACCACATGTCATTTGTTTTTAATCATTTTAATTTATTTTCACGTTGAAATATGTACTGCCAGACATTGTGTTAATGTTTATTCATTTATGTAGATGGAAATTCCTACATTCCGAAGGGCCCCTAATGGGACCCTTCTGTTGAAGGCTTCGGCCGAAGCCCAAGCCCTTGCCCCCCGGCCCCCTGGCAGCCAGGCCCCCTACAGGGCCAAGCAGCCACAGGAGGTGGATGCGGAGGCCTGGGCCCACGTCAACTCCGAGGGTGGCGACACCACCAATACCACCCTCATCCTGAGCCGGTGGAAGGTCCAGTTTGGTAAATACCAGGGGAAGACCTTCCACTGGCTGCTGGAGAATGACGTGGGCTACAGCGTCAATCTTGTGGCCTCCCACAAGAAGGAGCGAGAGAGGACAGGGTCTCAGTCCCCGCTGATGGCCAACAAGGTGGAGTATTGTAGTCTGACTTACACAAAACAATTGAAAGAGTGATGATCTGATGACATTTTAACCTTTATTCCTTTGTGAACATGCAGGATGCCTTCACCCGCTACTCCTCAGCGTCCCCTGACTTTATGGAGGCAGTCAAGTTCCACCAGGCGTTCGAGGAGGCGTGGGTGAAGTCCCTCCAGCCCGGGCAGGAGGGACAGGCACTTGTTGGCTTCTGGGACTTCAAATTTGAGACCCTGCAGAGCCTGTATGAGTCTGGGGACTCCAAAAAGATCCGGTAAATTTTATATATGTTTGTATAGCTGGTGTACTGAGCACTGGTGAGAAGATTTCATATGACAAATAGTCTTTTTATTATTTTGGATTTATTTTTATACAGCTTTGTCAACTACCTACGGAGGAAGGCGCCAGCTCCCGGCACGCAGATGGAGAACGCCGCACACTACATCCGGAAGAGAGACAGAGAGCAGAGAGCCAGGGCTGCTGCTGCATCCACCACAACCACCAGCAGCGGCAGCAGCAGCCAAGCCTCTGTCTCGGCCGCAAGCCAGAGAGCCAAGAGTGTCTCACAGTAAGTGTTACACTGTAAAGCTGTCTGTATGATGTACCTGGGTGTGGTTGTAATGTTGTCTCATTAAAGATGTTGTTGTGTGTTTGTGTTATAGACCTCTTGGATCTACGCTTGCGGCCTTTGTCTCCGGGCGGCGTTCTCTGTCTGTGGTGGAAATGCAGGCCAAACTGAAAAAGTTGGTCCCCAAGCCTGCATTTCCAGGCAAGTCCAGCTTGAATTAAATACAGAGTTAAGCGTTTATACTGTTGTATTCCCTGAGGAAAGGAATTACTTTATAATGTTCTGTTCTCTGTGTGGTTACAGCCTCTTCCAGCTCTTCCCTCCGCTTCCACCGGGGAGCCCTCGGATGAAGAGCTGGTCGAGGCGGTAGTTGACTTGGAGAAGTGTAAGTCATATTTTACAATTTGGCACATTGTTTATGTAGATGAAGCTTGAATTAATTGTTAACCGTTGTATTTATTATGCTTATAACTGTTTCCATAATCAGAGGAGGAGAGGAAACGACAGGTAAGTTTGTGTTAAATCAAACACAGGTTGGTGTGCTGGTGACATTTCAATTCACTAACAGAAGTGCAGCTGGCTGGCCAATCACTTGTCATAACATCCCTAATCATTGTATGCGTAGAGTAACATTTTCTTCTTCATCCTTTAGTTACCTGTGTAATCTAACTGCTGTCTGCCTCACTCAACCTTTGTAGTCTGCTAGAACCAGTTTGTCTCATCCCCGCTTACTCACCTTTAGAAGTACTTTTGTATGCAGCTTGGCTGAATGTGGGCATGAAGTTCTTTATATATATATATATATATATATATATATATATATGCATAATAATAATAACAATAACAATAAGCAATGTACTGTCTATACATTTTAATATTAACACAACAATTTTTGTATGTTACTGAAACATTTTATTTCTCTTAAAGCCTCAGACGTACAGGCCCCTCTCTCGCTCCTGCCGCATCCACCTCCTCCCCCCTCATCAGCAGCACAGAAGGGAGCTGGTGTCTCTGCCGTGGACGAGCCCACGGACAGCGAGCTGCTGGAGGCCTCACAGGAACTGGACCGGCCCCTGCAACCTCCAGCAGCTGTGAGGCAGACGGCAGAGACACCAGCTCCCCCGCCACGTCCTGGAGCTGCCAGTCCCCCACCACGTCCTGGAGCTGCCAGTCCCCCGCCACCTGGAGTGCAGGAGTTGACGGAGCCAGCTGTCCTCCCTCCCCCGCCTCCTGCTGGCAGTGCTGAGGTAAGTCTGTCTGTCAAAACACAGAACAAAACACACAAAAAAATGCCCTTTCACATCCAATGTTTTCCTTTAGATATTAAAGTGTCCTGTGTGGTTGTGTTGTTACCTCTCCAGCTGTTGCCTGCGTCCTGGCGGGCAGCTCTCACTGCGGAGCAGCAGCAGTGGATCGGCCGGGTGCTGTTTACCAGGAGCAGCAAGGGGAGGTCCCAGCTCGTTAAGGAGCTTAACGTGTGGTGGTACCCTCCCCAGACCCGGCCGGTCTACACCCAGCCTCCCGGGTCCCCCGACCCCTTCTTCGCATGTCGGCTGTTCCTGTGGATGCCACACAGGATCTGGCAGCAGCAGCTGACATGCCCCCAGCCTTTTTGCACAGGTACCATGACAAAGGCTGGGCTGTACAGGACCATCCGGAGGGTCCTGGACATCGACGGCTGGTATCTCATGGCCACTGAGTACCTAGAGTGCCGTCGGTGTAAGAAGAAGGTTGGAGGCTGGTCACAGGGCATTATTAGGCAGCTGTCCCCCACCTACAGCTGCCAATTCCCGGCTGTACTTACCTACAAGTAAGAAATATCAGTTTGTGTTTTACATACTGTATGATGTCATTTCTTTTGCTGTATATAATGTTTGTTTTGTTCCTGCAGGCTGTCCTGTGACCTTAGGGTGGTGGCACAGCTGAGGTCACGCACTTTGGGCAACAGTGCTTCTCGGCTGTGCAACACCCTGCGGGAGGCACACTCGGATGCCTGGATGCGGAGAGCTATTGCGTACCTCGGCGTGTGCGAGCAGTTCCTGGCCTTGTGCGCGGTGAGGGGGCAGTTCTCACCACCACCCGAGATGCCCCCTCTCCCCTCCGCCGTCTGGCTGTTAACAGTGTACAGCCACGACATCCTGGCGCGGCTGGAGGAGTACAAGGCCAGGATCACGTCAACCTTCGGGTCCATCTTAAAGATGGATTCCACTAAGAAGGCAAGTGAAGTTTGTGACAATTTCGCCTTAGAGCTGCAGTTACAGCAGCGCTGTGTGTTCATGGACTCACAATAACATGTGGAATAACATGTCGAATCTCTCTCCCTAAGGTGACGAAAAAGCTCGCAGGTACGGCTGCAGACACGGCCGCCTGGGTTACCAACGTGGGTAACGAGCACGGGCAGGTCCTCATCAGTGTCCTCACCTGCTCCGAGGGCACAGAGGGCCTGTCCCCCATGGCGGCCGGGTTGATGAGGCGGTACCGATTCGCCGAGGTGCCACCCCCCCAGCTGATCTACGTGGATCGCGACTGCTGCAGCCGAGACGGCGTGTCAAAGACAGCTGCCTTGTTTCAGGTGTGAAACTGACACTGTTAATAGCATTGTTAATAATAGCTTTCTTTATCTCACATTTCACAATATAAGATATATAAGTATGAGATGGATTTAGATGATTTTTGTGTGTGTGTGTGTATATGTTACGTTTATGAAAATTAAACCACATTTTTCTTGTTCTGTCCTTTTTGTTCTGTCACAGGAGTGGGGACAGCTCGTGGTGAGACTGGACATCTGGCACCTGATGCGGCGCTTCGCATCAGGTGTCACCACAGAGACCCACGAGCTGTACGCCCCCTTCATGAGGCAGCTGTCTCATTGCATCTTCGAGGTGGACTCGGGAGATGCCCGCCGTCTCACGGAGGCTAAGCGGTCTCAGCTGGAGGGGCAGCACGGGATGGTTGGCCTGACTGACGCCGAGGTCGTCAGGAGGATCTCCAGGGAGGAGTGGAGGCTCCACTGTCGTCGACGGACACGTGGAGCCGAGGAGTCGACACTCCTCATCCAGGACCTCCTAGAGACCTTCAGCGGACAAGCCGGGCGCAACATCCTGGACATCCCGTTGCTGGATGCTCTCCGCATCCAGGAAATTTGGAGTACGCAGAGGCCCCACCTCAGCTGCATCCAGGACCCACCGGGCGTGCAGCTGTACACCCAGACCGGCAGGCTGACAAAGGGAGGAGTCAGCCTGCCGGTTTATCGCTGCGCGAGGGGCTCCACGTCACTGGAGTCCTTCCACCTCCACCTCAACCGGTTCATCCCAGGTACTTGCATGTTTCTCACAGCTTGTGCTCAAATATTCTGTATTAACATAAAACTCTGATTAATTTATTATCAATAACCTGCCTCCTCAGGGACGCGCGCCAGTGCATTGCACTTCCAGGCGTTCCTGGTTGATGGACTGGTGAGGTGGAATGAGGACCGCGCAGCAGCAGCTGCACCCCCGGTCGCAGCTGAGGAAAGGGTGGGACCTCTGCACTCCTACAGTGGCCACCTCAAGCACGTCCTTAACCTGAAGAGCCAACGGGTGCTTGGCCTTCCTATGGTTAAGGACTACACCAAGCCTGCTGAGTACACAGGTACGTGTGATCTCTAAAAAAAATTATTCAAACATGATAGCTATGAGAAAAATGAGCACTAACAAATCCTTTGCTTTGTATTTCTGCTGTACGACAGGGGAGCTCATAGGAGTTGAGTACCTGTACCAGCAGACTGGCAGAGTGCTTGAGGTTGTCAGCTTGGACCCTGACACTCCGGACGAGGCTGCTGCCATTGAGTCCCTCGGGGAGGACGAGGATGAGGGTATCGGGGAGGAGGTTGAGGACCCAACTGTCTTCGAGCCCGATGCCCTCTCCGGCAACACAGTGGCAGCAGCTCGGTCAGGGGATCCAGCTGACGCACCCCCGTCTGAGCCATCCGGTCCCGCCGCCCCTCACCACCATGCCTCTTCCGAGGCCCCAGAAGGTCCTACTTCCAAACAGTCCTCCTCAGAGTCTGAGGTAAGCTCACTGACTGACTACACACTCATGTTGATGACATTATGTGTTAAGAATAATAATAATAATAATAATAATGATAATAATAATAACTGAGTTGAAAATGAATCAGTTTATTTCAGACAATATACTCCCAGTATATATTTATATGTAGATTTCTTTAGGTTTATTTGTTATTTGTAACACTTTTATTGTTTATTTGTTATTTGTATACAAACATATAATATTTGATAGATATTTCCCAGTGCTCTCTTTACTCACAGTCATTTCCCTTTCTTGTGTTTCTTGTCAGGAGGAGATGCAGGGTCCTGATGGTCACCCAGGATACCAACATGTCCTGAGGCTGGCCCAGGCCCTGCTGGAAGCACGGAGCCTTCTGGGGCTGTCAGACCGGAGGGTAGACAGGCTCATTGTGCTCTGGCATCAATTGCCAGAGCACGACAAGAGGAGAGTCGTCTACCCTCCGAGATACCGGGAGAGGCAGCCTAAGGGGCGGTTTAAGGCTGCGAAGGGGACAAACACCTCCTGTCCTGAAAAGGAGAGTCTCCAACGGTGAGACTCTTTGCAAATATTATTATGTTATTTCTCTAATTACAACATGCTGTGTAATAACCCACTCTGTGCTCTCATTGACTCTTTCAGCAGCCTTCTCGGACCGAACTCGGGCCCTGCAAACTGGCCCAGCGCCAGTCGCCTGGTAGAGGCCATTTGCAGCCAGCTCTGCCAGCTCCACCCCACCCCAAAGGCACGTGGTCCGGGGGGATCCGTCGGGACAGGTGGGCCCTGGTCCTCTCGGACTACGTGGCCATCAGAGCGGCAGTGCTGGCCAGCCCGAGGCTGATGGCTCAGACGGACATCCAGCTCTTTGAGCTAAACCAGAGGACCCTCTCCCAGTGGTAAGAGTTTAACATAAAACAGTGTTGACATGATGTAATCTGTACTGACAGTTATCTAATGATTGAAGCTCAAGAGTCTAAAAGCAGAATATGTTTTTCTTCCAGGTTCTCTTGGCGCCAGAAAGAGGAGGAGAAGGCTGTGCTGCTGCAGGCAAGTGGCGTCATGCCTGTGGCAGCACTGGCTGGAGAGCCCCTCCCTCCAGCAAAAGGGCTGTCCTCTGTCCAGGTGGGACAAGGACAGCCCTTTGCCTTCACTGTCCCTGAGGAGCAGCCCGGACACCAACGCCCACTTCTCCCGGGCCCTCCTCCTCCTCCTCCTGCGCCTCCAGGTGGGGAGCATCCAGGCCCATCTGGAGGCGCATGCCAACGCCTCCTCCTCCCGGGCCCTGCTCTTCCTCCTCCTCCTCCTCCTCCAAAACCCTCTTCCTCCTCCACTCCTCCAGTACTGCTCCCGGGCCTTCCTCTTCCTGCACGGATCCCAAGGACCACTGAGTTCAGGAAGAGGAAGGCGGCCGAAGCTGCCGCTGCAGGGCAGGGGCCGCCGCCCGGGAGCAAATCCCGTCGGCAGACGGCGCAGTACGTCTGCAGCAAGTGTGGCCAGCCCAAAAGGCTGGAGACTGGCCACACTCGTGTGGATGGAGTGGCGTACTGCGCTACTGTCGGCGGGAAGTCTGTGGAGGAGTGGCGGGAGGACATCAAAAGAAAAAAAAACAGTAACCCAGGGGGGCCGGGGCCCATGCTTTAATTTTATTTTAGTTTTCTCTTTATTCAGTTTTCTCTTTTATTTGGTTCTGTTTTTGTATTTTTATTCCTTTCCTTTTATTCATATTTTATTATTTATTTTATTTTATTGTGTTGCTGCACATTAACTTGGTATTCTGCGGTAACCAATAAAAATCAGAAACTGCACTTTGTTTTGAAGCTTTTTTATTAACGAACATCTAAAACACACAACATATCTTCTAACCGTTACTTTAAAGTGTTTGTATGATATACACACAGTCAGATTAAGCTTGTTAACGTATCAAAATGCATTTTAGGATGACATGTCTTTCACCACCACCTAGACCGAGGGCCCCTCATCCAGTCTCCAGTCATCCAGGTTCAAGTCATCCGGTCTCCAGTCATCCAGTCATCCGGTCTCCAGTCATCCGGTCTCCAGTCATCCGGTCTCCAGTCCTCCGGTCTCCAGTCATCCAGTCATCCAGTCTCCAGTCATCCAGATTCAAGTCATCCAGTCTCCTGAAATTAGACAAAACATAAAGCTTGACATTATTGATTTCATACTACTTATTTCAACATTAAATCTTATAAAAGTTACAGTTTAGATGATGTATGTAAACTCAGATGAAGCTTGCAGACGTGTAGCCTATCTACAACGTTGTTTTTGATGGCATCTTTATCGCCGCAGGCGGGGTTCGAACCGCCAGCCTCAAAACTTCCAAAAAAAAGCCCACTAATTGCTTAATTGCTAGCCCCCCTCCCGCAGGAAAACAGCGTGAGCAGGATCCTCTCTGTTCCGATGTTCCAACTTGTTCCAACTTGAACCAATCACAGAACGGTGCGTCTGTTCCGATTGTTCCGAATTCCAAGTTCTCGACTAATCACACGAGACACGTTTTTAGCCCACCAATCAGATGGCTCATTTTGTTCCAACTACCGCCATCTTGGATTCTCTCGCTAAGCGCGCTGTCATTCTGCCTTTGCTATTGACAGCAACGCTTGAGTAAGTACACACTTCTTCATATTATTAAAAAATGAATGTATAACACTGTATAAACTATGATTTTGTCTGTTGTTAGTCCCACTGACTTAACGCTGTGTTTTTACTGAAATATCCGAGTGCTTGTTGCTTGCAAAACGGCCGTACTGTACAAGTCCGCCGTCATTATAACTCCGGTCCGCTTCGGACTTTTTGTGCACATTTAACGTGTCTAAAAGAGTGCATAACGCAGTATAAACTAGTACTTATTTCTGTATTTAGCCCCACTAACTTAACGCTGGGTATTTATGGCTCTTTGGGGAATATCTGAGTGTGTTTTTTGTTACTAAAACGGCCGTACTGTACACGTCCGCCGTCAGTATAACGCCGGTCCGTTTTTTGGGTTTTTTTTTTTGGGGACTTATTGTACACAAAATGCATTGTCATGTATAATACAGTGACTCTGTTTAATATTATTAATTACTGTCTTGATTGTCAGGCTAATCTTATCTTATCTAATCTTACATCTTACATAAAACAGTGTGTGTTAACTGTGTTATCCTCTCTGTTACTGTGTGTTGTAGATTAAGACATCTTCTTAAAGAAATTAACTGTAAGTACCACATGTCATTTGTTTTTAATCATTTTAACTTATTTTCATGTTGAAATATGTACTGCCAGACATTGTGTTAATGTTTATTTATTTATGTAGATGGAAATTCCTACATTCCGAAGGGCCCCTAATGGGACCCTTCTGTTGAAGGCTTCGGCCGAAGCCCAAGCCCTTGCCCTCCGGCCCCCTGGCAGCCAGGCCCCCTACAGGGCCAAGCAGCCACAGGAGGTGGATGCGGAGGCCTGGGCCCACGTCAACTCCGAGGGTGGCGACACCACCAATGCCACCCTCATCCTGAGCCGGTGGAAGGTCCAGTTTGGTAAATACCAGGGGAAGACCTTCCACTGGCTACTGGAGAATGACGTGGGCTACAGCGTCAATCTTGTGGCCTCCCACAAGAAGGAGCGAGAGAGGACAGGGTCTCAGTCCCCGCTGATGGCCAACAAGGTGGAGTATTGTAGTCTGACTTACACAAAACAATTGAAAGAGTGATGATCTGATGACATTTTAACCTTTATTCCTTTGTGAACATGCAGGATGCCTTCACCCGCTACTCCTCGGCGTCCCCTGACTTTATGGAGGCAGTCAAGTTCCACCAGGCGTTCGAGGAGGCGCGGGTGAAGTCCCTCCAGCCCGGGCAGGAGGGACAGGCACTTGTTGGCTTCTGGGACTTCAAATTTGAGACCCTGCAGAGCCTGTATGAGTCTGGGGACTCCAAAAAGATCCGGTAAATTTTATATATGTTTGTATAGCTGGTGTACTGAGTACTGGTTAGAAGATTTCATGTGACAAATAGTCTTTTTATTATTTTGGATTTATTTTTATACAGCTTTGTCAACTACCTCCAGAGGAAGGCGCCAGCTCCCGGCACGCAGATGGAGAACGCCGCACACTACATCCGGAAGAGAGACAGAGAGCAGAGAGCCAGGGCTGCTGCTGCATCCACCACAAACACCAGCAGCGGCAGCAGCAGCCAAGCCTCTGTCTAGGCCGCAAGCCAGAGAGCCAAGAGTGTCTCACAGTAAGTGTTACACTGTAAAGCTGTCTGTATGATGTACCTGGGTGTGGTTGTAATGTTGTATCATTAAAGATGTTGTTGTGTGTTTGTGTTATAGACCTCTTGGATCTACGCTTGCGGCCTTTGTCTCCGGGCGGCGTTCTCTGTCTGCGGTGGAAATGCAGGCCAAACTGAAAAAGTTGGTCCCCAAGCCTGCATTTCCAGGCAAGTCCAGCTTGAATTAAATACAGAGTTAAGCGTTTATACTGTTGTATTCCCTGAGGAAAGGAATTACTTTATAATGTTCTGTTCTCTGTGTGGTTACAGCCTCTTCCTTCCGGCCCTTTAGACCAGCTCTTCCCTCCGCTTCCACCGGGGAGCCCTCGGATGAAGAGCTGGTCGAGGCGGTAGTTGACTTGGAGAAGCGTAAGTCATATTTTACAATTTGGCACATTGTTTATGTAGATGAAGCTTGAATTAATTGTTAATGATTGAAGCTCAAGAGTCTAAAAGCAGAATATGTTTGTCTTACAGGTTCTCTCGGCGCCAGAAAGAAGAGGAGAAGGCTGTGCTGCTGCAGGCAAGTGGCGTCATCCCTGTGGCAGCACTGGCTGGAGAGCCTCTCCCTCCAGCAAAAGGGCTGTCCTCTGTCCAGGTGGGACAAGGACAGCCCTTTGCCTTCAATGTCCCCGAGGAGCAGCCCGGACCCTCATTGATCGGACTGCCTTCTCTTCCTCCTCCTCCTCCTCCTCCTCCTGCGCCTCCAGGTGGGGAACATCCAGGCCCATCTGGAGGCGCATACCCACGCTTTCTGCTCCCGGGCCCTCCTCCTCCTCCTCCTCCAACACCTTCACCCTCCTCCACTCCTCCAGTACTGCTCTCATGGACATGGCACTAGACACCGAAGAAGTGTGGATGTCAGGATTGCCTGAGAAATATGCACAGAGACCTGCAACACCAGAGTTTGAAGGCATGTGTTTGGCTGAGTTTGCTTCACAGTACAGGACTCTGTATGGACAGCAAACCAAAAGCAAAAATGCCATTCCCCTTCTGAATGACAAAGGACACGTTCAAAAAAGAACAGTAGGAAAACCTGCCATCATCAGATTTCCTCGCTTCTCACAAACTAACATGCTCTCGGGCCTTCCTCTTCCTGCACGTATTCCCAGGACCACTCAATTTAGGAAGAGGAAGGCGGCCGAAGCTGCCGCTGCAGGGCAGGGGCCGCCGCCCGGGAGCAAATCCCGTCGGCGCAGTACGTCTGCAGCAAGTGTGGCCAGCCCAAAAGGCTGGAGACTGGCCACACTCGTGTGGGGGGTGTGTCGTACTGCACTACTGTCGGCGGGAAGTCTGTGGAGGAGTGGCGGGAAGAGATGAGGAGAAAAATGAACAGTGACCCAGGGCGGCCGGGGCCAATGTGAATGTTTTGATTTTATTTCCTTCAGTTTACTTTTATTTGGTTCTGCTTTGATTATTTTTATTCTTATTTATTATTTTTTATTGCCTCTGGTGGATTTCTGCGGAATATGGTTAACTGCTGCTCAGATCTCCACAGGCTAATCTGTCACATCAAAGTTCTGTGTTGCACTTTGACCAATAAAAATCAGAAACTGCACTTTTTTAAAGCTTTTTTATTTCTACAGACAACTCTATAAACATCCAACACAGGGAGCAGGTTTAGTTTATAAAGCTCATTCAAGACAGAATATACACAGTAAGACCTGAGTCTGCTGTTAAGTGTCATAAATAAAAAAAATCTTCAAATGCTATAACAGTAAAAATAAAAGCCGTTGTGTGTTTGCTCCTATAATCGGCCACTGATTTATTTATTATTTTATCAGTGAGCAAACCTCCCTCCTGATAAAAAGTGTTGCACAACCAGGATCTTTAGTTGGTGAATAACGGTCAAATCAAAATCTGATGCATGGACTAAATAGTTGAGTACAAAAGTCATTAACGTCATCTGAAATCGGCGTGTAGTTTCTGTTTAGCATCTCACATCACACTTTCAGTCACTACAAGACTACTATACTATGGTCAGAAACATTGTGCCAGAATATGAACAATAACGGCGCTGTCAACGGCCTTATCTGCTAACGTTAACTAGCTACAGACCATTAAACGGGCTTCAAACAGTAGACCAACGTTAATACACCGTTAATGTTTAGTTATGGTAACCAGCTAGCTAAGCTTACTAGCTGTAACTTGCTAAACTTTGCTTGTCGTTACCGAACTAATGTTAACCATGCAAATAAAACATTGAAACAAGATATAGCTTGCAACACAGTTAAAAATAAATAACTGAAATTGAAACATTTGAAATATAAGACCCACCTGAGGCAGTGGGATTGTCTGCCTCTCCATTCACCATAGCCTCTAACAAGGCTGTGGCGGAGTTAAGTGCCCCTGTGGTTTGGCATACCGGTTGGTCACCAAGTATGGAGTCCAGTATGTTAAAATATGGGGATCTTCTTTTCTGAACGCCACTACCACTTCGTCCAAGCTCCTTTTTTTGGTCCCGAAAATCTTTACAATTTTTTTTATTTTGTTTAATAGTTCATCCACACTCCTCTGGTAACCCGCAACAGACATCTCAAGTTGAAGCGTTTCAAAGACGGGTTTTGTCCTTACAACTCCATGAAGTTTATTTTGAATTTCTGTGGAGGACCACAGAGCCAGCAGACAGTTGGTTTACTCCACAGACCTCGGTTGTTTTTTTTCCCATTCATGTCCAAAGCTAATATTAACAGCTGTCTATAGATAACAGCTGACCGGTGTTTTAAAAACATCATGATAACCCCGCCCCCAGCACCTGACGTATCCGTTTAGACCAGCGCTAAGTTTTACGAATTGATACTATAAATAAAAATTGAATTAAGTTGGTGCTGATTTGAACCCGTTTACTTGGCCCAGAGCCAGGTTTATTTGTGTGGAAAAGCAAAGAACCGGTTCGATGTCTGGCACTGACTAAGAAACAGCACCAGAACTGCGTTGGGTGAAAAGACATATTATAGCTACCTTAACTTTAGCTCAACGGTCTGAGCAATAATCACTTATATAATTACAATTTGACACATCTACACAAAATCAACACTTAACATAAACAGTCTTAGGACCTTAGCGAATGTCACTTTACAACTTTTACTTAAAAGATTAGAAAAATAAGAGCCTTGCTAAAACCTTCTGCGGTAACGTCACAAATAGCAGCCATTTTCTGCTAACTAACTTTACATTGGTTATTTACGGTAACAAAACGTTACTAATTTACCAAAACACAGTAGTATACTACACACAAAACACAGACAAAACACATGTAACGTTACCGGGGCCCTGGTGACATTTATTCACCTAAAAGAGAGAATTAAAACACAGTAAGTCTGTCGTCTGGCCTTCAGCGGAAAGTTCCCTCAGACGCTGGTTCAGACATTGGGCCGAAACCAACCGTTAATATACGTGACGTAACCAACGGATGATCTCTTAATATACAGTACGTAAAATACAGTACTTAACGTAACCAAAGGATGATCTCTTAATATAAAGTATGTAACATAACCAACGGATGATCCCTTAATATACAGTACGTAACGTAACCAACGGATGAGCTTGTGCCTTAATAACATAGACCTTTAACTGTTGTCAAAATTAGTCTTCCATGTGTAGACAATGTTGGAGCTAAATCCTGCTCCATTCTCAGGGTTCATTCAATTAGTAGTCCAAATCTCAGATGGAATAAATAAAGAATAAATACAACAATGTGGTTGCAATTATTCAGTAAATTGTAATGAGGAAGAGTTTTCATACTCAATAATTTAATTTCCTTTTTTAACTCTTAATCATTTTTTGGGGGGGGTTCTTTTTTATTTTCACAGGTTTGTGTGAGTGTGTGTGTCTATGAGTGAGTAAGAGATACAGAGAGAAAGAGAGAGAGAGGGGGGGGGGGGGGGGGGCGGGGGGTTGGAATGTGTTTGTGTGTGTAACTTAATTTGTAATATTATTTATACCGCAACTGCCTTTTATTTTTTTATAAAACACAGAAAGAAAGTTTCAGACACTCAAAAAAACTGGTTAGAGCCAGCAGGCAGTTTAAAAAAAATAAAACTCCGACGGCAGAGATGCAACCAAATAGCTTTCTACCAAGCACTATGTCTGAACAATCCCCACGGTTACCAGAAGTCTCCTGGTTGCTAAGTACTAGTTTGAAACGAAGTATAAAACAAACCTGAAGCTGAAGAAACCCTAAATGTTAACAGAAAAGCCCGTCTTCTAAAATGTCTACCTGCTGCGTGCACTGGTAGAAACCTGAAAACAACAAGTACAACAGGCATTTTAGTTCCAAGCCATTATAGTCACATGGTTCTAATGTGTACTGTATGAATATATTGCCTCTTTTTTTAAAGCATAAGTCAAAAAACCACACAAACCTAACCACTAAGGGCGGTGGATATGAAGGTAAATGTTGCAAAATGCAAAAACAAATATATGTAAATGTAAAACAAAAAAGTTTACAGCTGTCATTGTAGTTATGTAAACATCAATGTACACATTTTTCAAATCTTTTTAAGAAAATGGGTGTGTTTTTTCTGTGAGTAAAAATTTCAGTTACAGCAAATTACAAGCTCCCATTTTATCAGCTCAAATGTGTATGCATAGTGAGTGAAAGTGTGTCAATGGTTAGACAGCTGGGACTGTGGCTAGCTAACGTTAGCTTCTGTAACGTCACAGAAGTCACTACCGAAGAAATAACTAGCCAACAGTAATGTTAAAATATGCATGTAAGCATGTAGCCTGTTCATATCCCCAAAAATACAAATTTTTTAACTTACTCTCAAAACGTTGCTGAATTTATTTATCCTAAATCTAGTTGACTATCAAAACATTAGAACCGGCGAACAGTTATAACGGAAAACCTTCAAAATAAAAGCACGAGTCACTGAATTGCACCTGCTAGCTTACGTTGAGACTCAGCTTTTACTTCAAAAGCAAGAATGTTAAGCCAGAAATGGGGCACTGACAAGTGAATTTGCTTGATAATATAAAAATACTCTTAGTGTTGGTGCTATATATTTGCTCTGATTTCACTCAAAAAACTTAAACATTTTATAATACAATAATAATAATAATGACAACATCGGTGGCTCAGGAGACCAAAGATTACCTTTACAATCAGTTACCTATTTTATGATAATGTGTACTGTACGTTAAAGCCTCGCTCTGCCTCGCCCCCTTATCGCGTTAACGTCACTGCCAAACAGAGACAGGCCCACGGAACAACAGCGTTAACGAGATAAATGTTGGATGAGTCGCTGATGTCGCAATATCAACATTAACGCCAAATTAACGGACCCTTCTGGCCACAACCACACGAAACGCACTCACAATACCGACAAATCAACATTGTTATATTCTACAATTTTCTATGAAATAATTACCTTTTACACAAATTTGAGGAGATCAACCTTAAACTTTTGGTTGGCAGACACACAGTGGTGGGGGGGGGGGGGGGGCATTATTGTTTCATATCTGCTCAGATTAAAAATACGGACAATTTACTGTGAATAATTCCTAGATAAGGACCCACAAGTAATGTTGAAGCGGAACATAATGGATGCTTATTTGACCTAATGCTATAAAAATACCTCATACAAAGCTGCTCAGTTTGTAAAAAATCAGTTTTTTTTATCTCCAAATCCCAAAGAGCTCATAAACAGCACACACTGTAAAGCCGTCGAACAGCAGCTCGCGTTAGCAAGCTAACGTTAATATTAGCTAACGTTATTAGCATTGTACCGCTTTTCCCATGAAAAGTTCCCATGATGCAATTTGAAGTGTAAATATGAATTACGTACTGTGGACAATTTCTGTTAAAATATACAGCCAAACAACTGTTAATTTACAGATATTTCTCAGAGTGCTGCTGTTTGCGAGACTTCCTAGTAATGTAAAAAATAAATTAGTTATATGGGGCAGAATTATGTAATAGTAGGCCTATAAATGTATCTACAGAAAGTGAGAAGTGCTTCTCCCAAGAAATGTGATGTAATGATGGTAGTGAGGCCAAGAAAGAAAAAGTTCCATATCTTTTCATACTTCTCTGGGTTCCTCCTCACACTGAATAAGATTTTCTCAAGTGTGCTGTGACTCCTTGTAAATAAACATGTCCAACATAAAAAAATGTCATTTAGCATCGTAACCAGAGATGGGAAGTAACAAAGTACAAATACTTTGTTGCTGTACTCAAGTAGATTTTTCAGATATTTTTTACTTTACTTTACTATTTATTTTTGTGGCAACTTTTTACTTCTACTCCTTACATTTAACACAAATATCGGTACTTTCTACTCCTTACATTTTACAAAATTGGCTCGTTACTTTAGTTTTGTACAAGAGGTTGTTATGTCGGACAATAGCGTAGACACGCGCCTCAAACCTCGAGCGGGTGCGCGCACCACACGGAGAAAAAATGAGAGAAAAGAAAAAGAGACTAGCTGTCCGGAGGATAATCAGCTGAGATTGTATGTGTGCCTCTTTGAGAACTGTAAGTCATATAACTCATGTTGTCAGTTCACTTAAGCCTGTTATTGGTCTATAGTTCTTGCACATTTAAAGTAAGTTAGCTAGTGATTCTGGTGTGTTCTTCACCTGTTAGCTAGGTTGCACGTTGATCTTAATGAAGCATCAGCACTTTCACCAGCTTTATTCGCATGAGTTTTTTGTTTTTTTAACTGAACTTCAGATACTGTAATTCAATTGACAAGTGGATGGAAACTTAGCTAGAGAGAAGTTATCGCCGTCTGTTTTAACAGACACATCAGAATCAGCTTTAATGCAGTCCTAATCTAGTCCTCAACTTTCACATCATTTCACTGGAGTTATCCTCATTTATGTTTACGTCAATAATACCATATTCAATTTAAATGGATGGGAATATATCTACTGTACGTTGCATTTGCCGCAAGACTAAGACAACTCAACAGATTCGGCATTTGGCATTAATTCACAGCCAATCATTGAGGCTTGATGGCGCTAACGTTAGCACCATAGACCGTTAATATTAATGGACAGAGCATGTGTGACGTCACCCATTGGTTTGTGGAGATCAGAAATGAGTCGTTGAGTTTGCGTTTATGGGCGCAGCCATCGTGGTTACGGATGTGACGATTTTAGAGAAGAGGGCGGAGTGAGAGAGGAGCCACAGACCGGTGGGCGGGATATACAGTCTATGGGCGGGATCTGACTGACGTTAGCTGAGAGTTAGCAACGCTGCTCTACTTTCACTGGCACTGTGGTTGCAACTGCTGCTGAATAATTCAAGGTAAGATTTAGCTTCACTAGGTTTTAAGTATATCTTTGTCCCATATAGTCTATGGTTATATAACATATAAGAGTCACATTGCAAAGTAAATGTATCTGAAGTTACCATGTAAATTGTCTGTAACGTTAGCTTGCCGCTTAGCTAGCTATGGTAAAACATGCTAACGTTAATTTTTTTAATCGAAGTTTACTTCTCGTAGTTTAAACGTAGTGTCAGCGAAATGCAAAACGGCGATTGTCAATGCTTATCATTGTGTAACGCTATTAGCACATGTATAACCAAGTTTCTTATAACATTTGGCTAACTGTAATAACCATAATGCACCGATAATGTGCTACTGTTTGCCCTGTCAGTCTATAGTTGGGGCATTTAACCTTGACATGCTGTTAAGAGCTAATGTTAGCAGAAATAAGCTTATTTAACTAAGTTACAGTTACACTAAAGAACAATGGACTGTTGTTGATTCATGTGTATTCTCCTGGATAATTAATGAAGTAGTTACATGCTAGTGTGCATAGATATTTAACTGTGAGGGGCTCAAATGGAAATTGATGATTCTTTCATTCTTTTAGAAATAAGAGTGCTGAGAGCCACGATGGCATGTTCACCCCCAAATACCCCAGAAGTAAGCAAAAGTAATAGTTCTTTTGCTATATATTGTGAAACATTAAACTTTAATCAGACTTTTTTTACAACTAAGCCAAGGTAATAATGCATTTTCAAATAGTGTGTAATTAAGAGTGCTGTTCATTTATCCTTTTTCTCTATAGCTTAAAATATTTGCTTGGCTGGTCTGCGGTGGAAGAGACTTCTCCCTTTCTTTTACCAGTCCCTACAAGGAAGAGCTGTCCCGGACGTCCTCCTTATTCACTGTGGCGGGAATGACCTGGGAGATGTCAAGGGCGTCAACCTCGTCGCAGGGATGGAGGAGGACCTGCAGCACCTCCACCTGCAGTATCCAGGCATGATAGCACAAGTGCTGTAAGATTTAAATGTTAAGCTGTATTTTTATATTGTGATTTGTAAAGTCAACCATTTCTACTGTAATTAACAGACATAGAGATTCAGCGACCTCTTTATTATGCAGACATGTCTTGTGACAGTTAAGTTTGCCTTTACCTTAACCCACAGCAGTGTTTTATGTATGGAATTTACTCTGGTAAAAGGTGAACTACATTATTTAATTCATATATTTTTAAAAATCTTTAGTGGTTGGTTAATGTATTTTTTTTTAAGTTGATGCCCATTTCAATGTGAAAAAAGGTCCTTCTAAAGCTACATTTGTTGTTTTTCTGAAGTAACTATAATAGGAACATCCAGCATTGTAGTCATACAAGAAGACATTGGTAATTTTATAGAATTTGTAATTGATAAAAAGTGTCTTTCTATTTTGGCTTTAATACACATAAATGTTACCATACTTGCTTTTCTTGTGTATTTTGAACATTTTTAGTAGATAATTGAAAATGCACTAGGTGCTGTTTAATCTGTGCAGGGCTATTGTAAAATCATAGCGTATGATCACAAATTGCAAAGGAGAATTAAACAACTTATTAAATGTCAGTAACTAATGATTAAATCAAATGTATCTGGTACATTTGATTTAATCATTAGTTACTGACATTTTTAAAGTATGAAAACTAAAAACCATACAAGGAGATGCAATGTCAATATTTAATTCTAACAGTACATAAATACATAAAATATACAAGACCCTTTATGTGAAATTACTAAACATACTTTCACCTGTGACTGCTAGAGTATATTCATTATTTTATTCCAGTTTAATACTACAGTTTTAATCCACAAAACTACTTAATGTTACTACTATCACCTATCAAACTACAGCAGAAACTAAGTCAACCACAAGAAATTGAACCTCTAACTACCAAGTGCCAAAAGTTGGTCCATCCTTCCAGCAGAAGATGCTGAACCAAAAATGATTTTCTGGCATTTTTACAATCAGAACACATTTGAGAACTTTGGATGTGGTCAACGCTCTGGTTTCCACATCCAGATGAAATGGCACCAAATACGCCGCTCTATAACACCAGGTCTTCCTTCTGGAGGCTCTATACACCAGGTCTTCCTTCTGGAGGCTCTGCTCATTCAGTTTTCAGTGTGGATACCTTTGTAGTTCCAGTAAAAGACAAATATGTAGTTAAGGCACGGTAGATCACAATTAATTATATATGAGCTAATTTATGAGACACACACTAAATTATTTATTTAAATTAATAATACCTGCTTGTCTCTAAAAACTGATCTTCCTCAAAGTGTGAACTGCAGACGTGACTTTTCGTGGTTCCATTTGCTGGTCTCTCTCCTCATGTTCACCAACCATTGCTTCAGCCTGGCCTCATCAACAGGAAGTCTGTTAGGACAGAAATTCATGTTGTGCATTTAGAACTCACATCCCAAAGGTGTATATTCTATCAATTTACACTAACAAGGCACCACATCTGCTGTATGCATCTGTAATGAAAATGATTGAAATGTATATTTAATAGATTAATATAATGTCATACCCCAACGTAACTTTACAATAATGTCTAATTGTTTCATGTGCGCCATTTTATCGCTAACAATCTGACCCACCCCCCCACCCGGAGACCTCCGTCTCCAAGTCAACGCGCTCCCGCCGCAGCTTAGTCCGTGTGGTGATGGCGATGCTGGGTGGCTGCTGCTGCGGCGAGGGTGACAGGGTGCCCGGTAACCTCTCGCCCAGAAAGATCCGCAGCCCCGACTGGGGGGGGTGCAGGCCTCACCATGGCCGTCTTTTGCCCGCCTCCGGGTAACGTTGCCCAAACTTTCGGGATACATATATTTGACTCAAAAGCAGGTCTACGTTTGACGTACAAATCCGCCACACGAAGATGTGAGGGGTTATGTCTGAATCACACGCTGTTCCACGATGATCTTGCCCCGTGCTAATAGGGTCTATGAATTTGCAATATAACGTTAGCTACATCAGGCTTTGATTTTAAGCTAACGTTACCATTACATGCGCATCGATTAGCACTAATACCACCTATTACAGATCAACAGATCACAGGCGAGATCGTTGGCGAGATCGGTGCATACCTACTGTATTCGACTGTAACATTAAATATATTTTAATACGTTTATACATAGACTGCATGCGTTTATACGGTCTGCATAGCCTTATTAGTTAGTCCGCTAGCTTGCTTAGCAAGGTGCAATCTAGAAACTAGCTAACTGATATTAATTGAGATGCTAACGTTGGCTGACGAAAAACTGTATTAAAACAAAATATAATTTTACTTACCGGAAAAACTGAACTTCCGATTCCTTTGAGTGTCTTGCCGTGCAACCCAACGCTGAACAAGACATTATTATCCGACCAAAGTGTCACAGCCACAGCGATGAAACGTAGTCAACCCCCAAAATGAAGTTCACGTGCCGTGGACAAGCTTTGCTAACACTCTGTCATGATTGACAGGCCGAGAACTGTCAATCACATCGTAGCCACGCCCTAAAACACCCCCGGCTTTATCGCCTATTTTAAAATCAACGAGACCGTAATTTCAAAAATGAACATCATTCTGTATTGCAGAATACTTAGAACTAGCGATCGAGACCATAAACTCATTATGAAGATGTTTACTGAGGTAATAAATCAAGTGAGAAGTGGCTCATTTCTCCATAGACTTCTATTGAAACCGACCTCTTTTGCAACCACGCGTGTCGCCCTCTGCAGGAATTCAGATAGAATGCAGGTTTAAGTTACTTCCGCAGTGGTTGCACTTTTCGAAACCGGATGCTCTGTCCACTTATATTAACGGTCTATGGTTTCAAGTCAGGTCAATTTAGCAGGGTGGTGTGAGGGCCAAAAGAACAGCAAAAGCAACATTTTCAGCCCAACAAATGTTACATACCCTATCAGGAGACCTCAAGGAACAGCGTGATATACTCTATACAACCATTCTATCACCCCTTTAAATAAACCTGTTAATTCACACTCCTGTCTCTGTGTTCTGTCTGCATTTGGGTTCTGTTCCTAGTAGTTACCACTTCAGAAGTACAGTAAGTACATCATTTATATGTTGGATGTATATTTTATTATATTTAAACTGTTTGAATTTGATATTGACATTGCATGTCCTTGTATGGTTTGGTTTTACTCTAAAAAAAGGTCAGTGCATTTGATTTAATCATCAGATTGAATCATTAGATTGAATCATTAGATTGAATAAGTTTTTTTTCCTTTGCAATTTGTGATCATACTTGTTATGAATTTATAATAACCCTACACAAATTAAACAGCACCTAGTGCATTTTCAATTACACTTGACTTAATTACAAATTCAATGTCTTCTTGTATGACTACAATACTGTATGTCCCTATAGTCACTACAGAAAAACGACAAATGTATTTCCAGAAAGACCTTTTATTGCACATTGAAATGGGCAGTAACTTAAAGAATTACATAAACCACAAACACTGTCAATATTTCTAAGTTTCTGTTGAAAATTGAATTAAATAGTGTAGTTCACCTTTTACAATCTAATGTAAATTCCACACATAAAACACTGCTGTGGGTTAAGGTAAAGGCAAACTTGCCATCATGGCTCTCAGCAATCCTATTTCTGAAAGAAATAAAGAATCTCAATTTCCGTTTGAGTCCCTTATGTTAAATATCTATGCACACTAGCATGCAACTGTACTTTATTAATTAGCTAGGAGAATACACATGAATCAACAACAGTCCGTTGTTCTTTAGTGTAACTGCAAGTTAGTTAAATTAGCTTTTTTCTGCTAACAGTAGCTCTTAACAGCATGTCAAGGCTAAATGCGCCTAAAAAAAAAAACTAAAGACTGACGGGGAAAACAGTAGCACGGCATTATTGGTGCATGATGGTTATTACAGTTAGCTAAATTAAAAGTAAACTTTGATTGGCAGAAAATGAACGTTAGCATGTTTTACCATAGCTAGCAAAAGTGGCAAGCTAACGTTACAGACCATTTACATGGTAACTTCAGATACATTTACTTTACAATGGGACTCCTCTTATATGTAATAACTATGGGATTAAGATATACTTAAAACCTAGCAAAGCTACATCTTACCTTGAATTATGTAGGCTAGCTTTCAGCAGCAGTCGCATCCACATTGGCGGTGAAAGTGGTTAGCTGAAGTAACGGTTGAGCAGCATTGCTAACTCTCAGCTAACGTCAGTCAGATCCCGCCCATAGACTGTATATCCCACCCACCCGTCTGTGGCTCCTCCCTCACCTCCGCCCTCTCGTCTAAAATCATCACATCCACAACCAGGATGGCTGCACCCATAAACGCAAACTTGACGACTTATATCAGATCTCTACGAACCAATGGGTGACATCACGCATGCTCTGTACATTAATATTAACGGTATATGGCGTAACCTTTATTGTTCATATGTCAAGCATTTAGGATGACATATCTTTCTCCACCTAGATTTTGGTTTAAGTAATTAGCCAGGGCCCCTCATCCAGTCTCCTGTAATCAAACAACATAAAACACTCCACGACCGGTTGCGGAAGCGCTATGCTATAGGCAGACGCCAAGCCAAATGCATACATGTTGATTCATAAACAATCTGCAGAGCAAGCAGTGTATCGATTGCATTTCTGGTTTAAATGACTGATAAATAAAAAAATATCCACCAGACTCCATTTTAAAAAACAGTACTTTTGGCGTGTATAGAGCAAACATATGTGCACATGTAAATGAGTAACGTATGTGTTTATTCCTACCAACACTAGAGTTGTGATGGTTAGAAAAGTGTAACAAAGACCAAAATCGGCTTTTCATAATTTTATTTGGTTTCTGTCTGCTTTGAATGAAGAATACGATGCTAAAATTAGTGTTTATTTACATGGAGTCTGGTGGGTTTATCGATGCGAGCCTTAGCAAAGCACACTGTACATGTATAAACCCCCAGTTTTGCTCAAATTATAATTTTAGTTTCAATGGTAAAGTGTCTTATCCCTTCAGCGCTATACCTTTTTACAACCTATTTAATAGGGATGAGCGAGTACAGCATTATCTGTATCTGTATCTGTTTACCACATGAATTATCCGGATCCGTACTCGGACTGGGCGGGGCCTAAACCGGAAGTGGTCATATTTAACCCGGAAGTGGGTCAGGTTCTCTTGAAATGTGCGGGCCTTTAACCGGTATGTTATTTTAAGCATGCAATTGATATGAGTTGATCAAAATTGTTATATTTATTGCTGATTTGAAAACTATTTACATGACAGCATCAAGCTTCAGATCAATGGTGTTGTCATGGTAACAAACAAACTATGTACATAACGTTTTGCAACAATGAATACAACACATGGGGTTGCAATTATGAAGTAAAATGTAATGAACAAGAGTTTTCATACTCAATATAACTTTCTTTTTTTAACTTTTTAACTTTTTTATGATCAGTGTGATTTTTTTTTTTTTGTTCTTTATTTTTTTATTTCCACACCAGGTATATGTGTGTGTGTGTGTGGTGTGTGTGTGTGTGTGTGAGTAAGAGAGAGACACAGAGAGAGAGGGGGCGGGGGCAGCTGACAGTAAAAAAAAAAAATCTCCGATGGCAGAGACGCAACTGGAGTCGCATTTAAAACAAGCAGCACGTCTGAAACCCACGTTCACCAGAAATCTACTGGTTACTATGTAAGGACTACAAACCCCACGTTCACCAGAAATCTACTGGTTACTATGTAAGGACTACAAACCCCACGTTCATCAGAAATCTACTGGTTACTATGTAAGGACTACAAACCGAAGTTAAAAACAAACCTGAAGCTGAAGAAACCCTAAACGTTACCGGAACAGATCCGCAGACCGAATTGACTGCCTGCCTGACGGAGCGGGAGCGCGCTCGCGAGAGAGAGCGAGAGAGAGTGAGAGAGAGAGAGAGAGGGAGAGGGAGAGTGGCCAGGGAGCGCATTTCTCCTTGTTCTGTGTGTGTGATTGATCCGAGCGTGTTTGTAGGCGGGGGGGGGCGCTGTGATTATCACAGAACGCAGCGCGGCCAGTTGAGGAGTTTTATTCAATCCGAGCACGGATATTGACTCTTATTACTCGGATAATACTTGTACTCGGCAAAAGTGCTTTATCCGTACCGGATACTCGTTTCAGCCGGATACTCGGATCACCCCTACTATTTAAGACCTTTCTGTTTCCCAGAAAAGGCTATGACGTACCTAGCACTAAACCAACCAGACTCCATTTAAAAAACAGTACTTTTAGCGTGTATAAAGCCAACATATGTTCACGTGGAAATCGGTAAAAAAATTATTTTATTTTTATTTAACCTTTATTTATCCAGGTAAACTGTTTGAGAACCAATTCTCATTTACAAACATGACCTGGCCAAGAGGCTACAGAAATAGATATGAACATACTGTACAACTTTACATAGTCAAAGCGCATGACACATAGAACAAGCGACTGAATAAAAAAAGACAGTCAACGAAGAAAGATAAAGAATAAGAGCTTAAATATGTGTGTATAATATGGTTCATGATTGTCAGCAGGAACAAGAGTCAACAATGTAATTTTGGAGGTTTTGCTTAAAGGTGGAAATTGGGATCAGAGATGTAAGTTTCAGGGTATTTTGTAGTGTATTCCAGTCATGTACTGCTGCAAAGCGGAAGGCATTACGTCCAAAGGTAGTAGAGGTAGGAGGGGTACTAAATTAATCAAATTACTCGATCTTGTGTGATAGGTGTTATGAACGGCATGAAGAAGAGATAACAAATAGGGAGGTGTCTTGCCCAGGATCGTCTTGTATATAAAGAGAAACCAGTGATGTAGCCGCCGGGTGTAAAGGGAGGGCCATCCCACCAGGTTGTACAGGTCACAATGATGAGTGTGAAAGGGTGCATTAGTAGCAAAACGAATGGCTGAATGGTAGATTGTGTCAAGTTTTTTTAGGGCTGTGTTTGGTGCCATTTTGTAAATAATATCACCATAGTCCAAAATTGGCAGTACTGTCATCTTAACAAGGGTGCATTTGGTAGCATGAGTAAAGGAAGCTTTATTACGGAAAAGAAAGGCTAGTCTAGCTTTGACTTTTGCTTGAAGGTTATTGATGTGTGTTTTGAATGACAGAGATGAATCCAACCAAATACCTAGATATTTATATTTATTGACGTACTCCAAAGCCATACCGTTCATACAGGTGATTGTAGGTGGAGTCTCGGTGATCGGTTTTCGGCTAAAAGGATACATTTAGTCTTACTGGTATTAATACGGAGTTGGAGTTTATCAAAGAACTGTTCTATATTGGTGAAGCTGAGTTTAAGACTAGAAGCCGCAGAATGAGAGAGGAACCAACTGAGTACAAAATGGTATCATCTGCATAAAGATGAATCCGAGAGGTTCCAACAGCTCTGGCTATATCATTGATGTAGATAGAAAAAAGGGTTGGGCCCAAGATAGAGCCTTGAGGCACACCTTTAGAGATAATAAGTGGGTCTGACATAATATTTTCAACCTTCAATTGTTGTACAAATGTGTTGATTTACCAACACTAGAGTAGTGATGGTTGGAAAAGTGTGATTTGGGAGAAACCGTGCTTGATATCTGAATGCGCATTCAGCCAATAAACACAACAAGTCTTGTCTTCGGTTTCAACTTTTAATTATGTTTCTACGTTAAAGTATGGCAATGCAGCGTGGCCTCAAAGAGGTGTTGTTTTGAGCTGTGTTGAGTGATATCCCATTAAAGTCTATGAGTAATTTTGCACCGTTTTTTGCAGATTTTGCAGATTAGACACGTTTTCATGTAATTTGTGTGCACGTGTTGGCAACGCTCCTTAACCTATAGTAGCCTACTAACGTTAGCTACTTCATGACAGCTATACTATCCGTTAACAGTCAGCTAGCATGTCTATGCGCTCTAACTTAGTTTAACGTTTTAAATCCCAAAATACTTAAGTTACGTTGATTATTGTTAATTACTGTTAAAGTTATTTATTGTGTAATGCAGCTTACAGTTGATGGCAGCTGATTAGACAACAAAACAACAATAATAGGTTTTCTAACGTAACTTTTCTATGTAATTAATTATGTTAACGTTAAAGAAAACATACAATTAGTGCAAAAAATGCATCCCTTTCTCTATTTCCCTAAGACAGTGAACTAACTATAAACCAGCAGGAGTAACGGGGGGCAGAGCCAGAGCGCTTTCAGCAGCAGACCTAACAGTAAGTTTATCTTTGTTCCATAGTTATTACATAGAAGGAGTCACATTGTAAAGTAAATGTATCTGTAAGTTACCATGTAAAATTGTCTGTAACGTTTGATTAGATTTTCGAGTATAATTCCACGGTTCCATTTCTTAATATTACTTATTTTTTTTAAGTGGCAGGTTGCTATGCCATTTTTAGACTTTTATGCAATATAATCTGACCTTTGTTTGCAATGTACCCACTACATGTTAAATGTAAAACAGTAACAACATAATGTAACAATAACTTATATCTTCAGTCAATCAAGTTAAAAGAAAAGAAAAGCTTGCAAAAAATGATGAGAAAAGAGTCTTCGGACAGCAGTGTTAGGTAACTCTGATAGCTGCTAATGTGCAATGGTAAATAAATACACAGAATATAGTACACACATAACAGACCTTGTAAACTGTGGCTTTTTTGCGACAATGCAAACTTTGTCAATATAAATCAATGGAAATCCAAAATACTTCCAAAATGGCAACTTGGTGAAAGCAGAGGGGGTTCAAGTTCTGTCTATGGGTCTCCTGCATCTGCACTCTGTTAACTGGCAAGACTTTTTTTTTTTTTTTTCACTTGTCAAGCTGACCAGATGTGACACGGGGCGAGGCAGCATCAAAGAGTCCATTTGTTATATTAAAAATTTGAGACTGTAACTAAATTTCGGTCAATTTCGATTTAAAATAGAAATCGTGACACCCTTTGTGTTCAATCAAGGGCAAAGTCAAGGCAAAACAATTGTGTGTGATGTATACTAATTACAAGTATGTAGAGTGCAGATGTGTACAGTAAGGTTAGACAGTAGTAGTAGTAGTATTTACTGCCAAACAAAGTGTATGGGAACACATTACAAAATACATGTGTGTGAACATATTGTTGAGTTCATAACAGGAATTTATTAAATTATCAAGATTTGTCTATATTACTGTAATATAAAATTCATACATAGTCTGTCTGTATGTGTGTGGTTTTTTCTAAACAAAACTTAGTTTACTTACTTAACTTACTTAAGGTTACGGATGCTAAATTGTTATCTACAGTCAAGTTATGTGATGCATTATCAATTTTTAGTTATAGCATTACTATACTTACCAATCAATGACGTACAGCAGTACAAATGTTCTGTTAAGACAGTGACAAACTGAGTTATTGGGCTGAACGATATTGTTACATGATATATGTTACATATGCATATGTAACAGTCAGTGTGACAGAGCAACATACGGTTGTTTTTCAAGTGGCAATAGCTAGCTAAAGCACTAACATGTGTTTTATAACAGTTAACAAAGGTACAATTAGCTAAAAACAGCTAACCATAATATGACCACGGTGCTACCATTAGCTAATATTAGCGCCGATGCTAACGCTAGCTAAGCACGCTAGCTAGCGTCGATGTTAACGCTAGCTAAGCTAGCATCGGCGCTAATATTAGGTAATGATAGCACCTTGGTTAATTTTATTATATACTAATATTAGCGCCGAAGGTAAAGCCATACTAATATTAGCGCTAGCTAGCTATCGTTAGCATCGGCGCTAATATTAGCTAATGATAGCGAAGCATAATCTTCCAAGCTGTAACGTTTCGCCCTTTATCGTGTTTGCATTCTGTATGAGGTAGAAAGCGACGCCAGCCATTTTTTAAAAAACAACAGATGTATTTCTACCGTTCAAAAGCGTTATTAGATAACAGACAGGCTAGGCTACTTACTGTAGAAGGTTCTAGACCACAATGACGCCTCCTTCAAAGCTGCGCAGTTACGTTTTATGAGGCGTTCAGGGAAAGTCCAACATTCCAGTGCCGAGTGTGTGGTGTGTGTGTGTGTGTGTTTGTGTTGTGTGTGAGTGTGGGAGAGAGAGAGAGAGAGAGATAACGTAGGATGAAAATTTTAAATCAGTA
>NW_022603046.1:0-19337 GCF_008692095.1 Etheostoma spectabile
TGAAGAACAGTGTCAGTGGTATGTTTCTTAACATTAGAAGACTTTCTTAAAGAGCATATTCTGATAATACCTGTGAATGTTACACATACAAATGGGAACCTTTACCACGGGTCAGAAGTAGTTCATAATCCACGTAAAATTACAAGAATTAGCATTTTCTTATATGGTTTTCTCTTTCCCAAAATTCGACCTTGGTCCAGAATTCCAGCCACTAGAGGCAACCCTACAATGAGCTTTCCTTAGATGGGACATTTCTGAGTCTGTAGCTTTTGGACAATGGAGGGGGGCAAGGTGGAGGCGGGGGGGGGTGTGCCCTGACCAACTGCCACTTTGCTCGTTTGAAAGCCACGATGTCTCTCTCTCACGGGGGGGGGGGGGGGGGCAAATTCTCTGGTAGGCAAAGCAGAGAAAGGGGAGTTAACCTTGCCCCTTATGACCTCATAAGGGGGAAGATCCAGATCGCCAATTGAGCTTTCATTTTCTCAAAGGCAGAGCAGGATACCCAGGACGCGGTTTACAACCTAGCTCATTTCTAGCCACTTATAATAAAGTAAAAAATTGTAAACCTTACAAGTGAAATTTAACACCATGGGACCTTTTAAGATATATTTCCTGCTGATACTTTTACTTAAGTAACATTTTCAATGCAGAGCTTTTACTTGTACAAGTATTTTTACACTGTGTTATCAGTACTTTTACTTAAGTAAATGATTTAAATACGTCTTCCACCACTGGCTCTTTCCCTTGTGTTTGTCTCATAATACTTACAGGGTGATGGGCACATGTTTGCTGTATTGTAATTACACAATATTTATCAAGTTTTACAGCCAGGTCCTCTCATTTTTGATGACCATTTATGTCATATACTACTAAAATAACTTTATAGTGTAGTACCCTGAACAGTGGAACGGAGGGCCTGTTAGAGTTTTGAGAAGTTGTCAATTATTGTTGTGAGTGTACAGTATGTATGTATCTGTGTATTTGCTCAGACAATATCACCATAGATCATGTTTTTAAGGGATGATCATGGAATAATATGCCGCTCATGAACAAAAGACATTTAGTAAAGTTCATAGTCTGCTTTGACATAGAAACTGACTTAGTGATCTGATGTTCTGCATAATAACAGATCACTTCCCTTTGTCTTTTCACATTGTCATTGGGACTTCTTTTATAGAAGTCCTGCTTGAAATTATTAAAAGAGCCATTTATTTCCTGTCTATGCGTCTGTGAAACTGTGCTCCCTATGTGACTCCCAGCAGTATCATCATGGTGCCTGGACGTGGCGTCATGTGGGCGGAGCCTGTGTCAATAAAGGGAAGTCACTAGTTACAGTGTGGTATTAGTACTAGGACAGGATGTTGTTGTGTGGATGCTGTCATTGTGGTCAGAACTCAGACATGGTTGCTGTGGTGATGAGTCGACTAGGAACTCCATAACCATTGGATGCATTAGCATAGCTTTAGTTTGGCACCCCATGTACTGTAGGTGGCCTGTTGTTTGCAGCATAGTATCAAAAGGGAAGAAGGAAATAATCCCCCCCCCACACACACATTTTGAAGAAAATTAAAAGTTGTTAACTTCTTGGTATCAAGGTTGTATGGTGTCAAACCAAAAAGAAAAATCAAAGACGCATCATCAGAATGAACGAGTACACTGTTTTTATTAAATTTAAGAGTCTACGTGAGAATAAATGCTTTTAGTCTAGCCTAACGAAAATATCTATGTACAGAAAATGCTAACATTTCTGTTTATTGGTTTGCTTTTTACATTACCTTTGGGACTTCTGTTATAGACGTCCCTGCTAGAAAATTACCAAAGAGTTTGCTTCCTACCTACACACCCTGTGAAACTGTGGTCCCTATGTGACTCCCAGCAGTATCACTCATGGTGCCTAGACGGGGTGTCATGTGGGCGGAGCCTGTGTCAATTAAAGGGAGGTCACTCTAGGTAGTTAACTGTATTACAATTATGTTGTTGACAATAACACAATGAATGTAGTGATGTAACCAAGGGTGTAACTTTGGGTTGAGAAGTGGGGGGGCGGACACAAAACAGGGGGTCTGGGGTTCCTCACCAAAAAAACCTTTCCATTTGAGTCCCATTTCTGCGTACATTTATAGGGACTATGTTATACAAAAACCAGGAAATTATTAAGTTGACCATAATAATAAATGATGCCAGGACGATAGTGCTTAACTATAAGAGGGGGCCAAAAGCGATTTTGGAAAAGTGTGTGTGTGTGGGGGGGGCATGTGCCCTCTGTCCCGTCAGATGTAACAGAGACGTCCTCATCTATATGCCTGGAGAAAAATAATTGTTTATGTGAATTACAAATAGTGTTTCTTTTAATACTTTAAGGACATTTTTCTGATGATGCCTACATACTTTAACTTATGTAACATAGTCAATGCAGGACTTTGTAAAAAATACTCGGTGATAAATCAGTGTGGTATTAGTACTATGACAGGATGTTGTTGTGTGGAGCAAACCTGCTGCTGTCATTGTGGTCAGAACTCAGACATGGTTGCTGTGGCGATGAGTCGACTAGGAACTCCATAACCATTGGATTGCATTAGCATAGCATTTAGTTTGGCACCCCATGTACTGTAGGTGGCCTGTTTGTTTGGCAGCATAGTATCAAAAGGGAAGAAGGAAATAATCCCCCCCCCCCCACACACACACATTTTGAAGAAAATTAAAAGTTTGTCAACTTCTTGGTATCAAGGTTGTATGGTGTCAAAACCAAAAAGAAAAATCAAAAGACGCATCATCAGAATGAACGAGTTAACACCTGTTTTTATTAAACTTCAGAGTCTACGTGAGAATAAATGCTTTTAGTCTAGCCTAACAAAAAAATCTATGTACAGAAAATGCTAACATTTCTGTTTATTGGTTTGCTTTTTACATTACTTTTGGGACTTCTGTTATAGAAATCCTGCTTGAAAATTACCAAAAGAGTATTTGATTCCTACCTACACACCCTGTGAAACTGTGCTCCCTATGTGACTCCCAGCAGTATCACTCATGGTGCCTAGACGGGGTGTCATGTGGGCGGAGCCTGTGTCAATTAAAGGGAGGTCACTCTAGGTAGTTAACTGTATTACAATTTTGTTCTTCATAATAACACAATGAATGTATGTGATGTAACCAAGGGTGTAACTTTGGGTTGAGAAGTGGGGGGGCGGACACAAATCAGGGGGTCTGGGGGTCCTCACCAGAAAACCTTTCCATTTGAATCCCATTTCTGCGTACATTTATAGGGACTATGGTTATACAAAAACCAGGAAATTATTAAGTTGACCATAATAATAAATGATGCCAGGACGATAGTGCTTAACTATAAGAGGGGGGCACAAAAGGGATTTTGGAAAAAGTGTGTGTGTGTGGGGGGGGCAATGTGCCCCTCTGTCCCGTCAGATGTAACAGAGACGTCCTCATCTATATGCCTGGAGAAAATAATTGTTTATGTGAATTACAAATAGTGTTTCTTTTAATACTTTAATGACATTTTCCTGATGGTACCTACATACTTTAACTTATGCACATAGTCAATGCAGGACTTTGACTTATCACAGTGTGGTATTAGTACTAGGACAGGATGTTGTTGTGTGGAGCAAACCTGCTGCTGTCATTGTGTCAGAACTCAGACATGGTTGCTGTGGTGATGAGTCGACTAGGAACTCCATAACCATTGGATTGCATTAGCATAGCATTTAGTTTGGCACCCCATGTACTGTAGTGGCCTGTTTGTTTGGCAGCATAGTATCAAAAGGGAAGAAGGAAATAATCCCCCCCACACACACACACATTTTGAAGAAAATTAAAAGTTTGTCAACTTCTTGGTATCAAGGTTGTATGGTGTCGAAATCAAAAAGAAAAATCAAAAGACGCATCATCAGATTGAACGAGTTAACACTTCAGAGTCCACGTGGACATAAAAAGTTTAAATCTGGTCTAATAAAGTGCTCTATATACACATTAAATACAAATTTTTCTGTTTATTGGTTTATTTTTACACTACTTTTAGGACTCCTTTTATAGAAGTCCTGCTAGAAAATTACCTAAAGAGTATTTACTTCCTACCTTCACACCCTGTGAAACTGTGCTCCCTATGTGACTCCCAGCAGTATCACTCATGGTGCCTAGACGGGGTGTCATGTGGGCGGAGCCTGTGTTAATTAACCCTCTGAGCCCGAGACACTCGCCCACGAGTAAAAAAGTACCTCTGATTCATAGTTTAATAACTTTTGAACCTTACAAGCGATTTACTCACTTTTGGTTTCGTTTGAATCCTGACGTTTTTGGGTTTACGGAGGTCTTTTCCGGGTCTTTCTAGCCTCTACAGGGGGTTTTCTATCCAGCCTGGAACTTCAGCCTCTTTGGGCTTTAAATCCATACTGTTATATTCAAGATTGATCCACTTTATATCCATAATTCATCGCGTTTTGGCTCATTTTCCGCCGCTTATCGTTCTAACGTCTCTCTCGCTGTCTGTCCTGTGTATTTTTCAGGAAGTACATGCCCATATATGGAGATAAAAAGCACCCCTCTTGTATGAAGGCCAGAGGGGACAAAAATGCCTATAGACTCTATGGAAGGCCCAAATGGTGCACTATTTAGACACATATTTGCTTGTATAACATTGCTATGGGTGTAATATCAATAAATATGACATTATTATGTTATTATTGGCATAAGTAAATGTCATGAGAGCAAAACGTCTGGACTTTTTTGGAAAAAAATGCATGTATTTTGTCAACTGTATAAGTTATAATGATTATTTCTTCACAGTGTGACTCCAAGACATATGAGAGTGTTTTAGAATGGAAAATGCTTAGAGAGGTTTTACTTATATGTCTGTGATATCAATACATACTGGAAGATTCATTCATTCATTTATTTATTTATTTATTTATTTATTCATCTTTAAGGCCCTACAACCATTTTTAACATGCAAGTGACCTCACTGCAACCCAAATATTCCATAACCAGTTTGTCCTAAAAACATGATGTTCATATCTTGACTGTAGACAACAGGGTGATGTTTTACAAGTTATTATAAAATAAATCCAGACGGAAATTAAACTGCAAAAATGGCCTCAGGGCCCAGAGTGTTAAAGGGAAGTCACTCTAGGTAGTTAACTGTATTACAATTATGTTGTTTACGATAACACAATGAATGTATGTGATGTAACCAAGGGTGTAACTCTGGGTTGAGAAGTGGGGGGGCGGACACAAATCTGGGGGTCCTCACCAAAAAACCTTTCCATTTGAGTCCCATTTCTGCGTACATTTATAGGCACTATGGTTATACAAAAACCAGGAAATTATTAAGTTGACCATAATAATAAATGATGCCAGGACGATAGTGCTTAACTATAAGAGGGGGGCACAAAAGCAATTTTGGAAAAGTGTGTGGGGGGGGGGGGCATGTGCCCCTCTGTCCCGTCAGATGTAACAGAGACGTCCTCATCTATATGCCTGGAGAAAATAATTGTTTATGTGAATTACAAATAGTGTTTCTTTTAATACTTTAAGGACATTTTCCTGATGGTACCTACCATCCATACTGTAGGTGGCCTGTTTGTTTGGCAGCATAGTATCAAAAGGGAAGAAGGAAATAATCCCCCCCCCCACACACATTTTGAAGAAAATTTAAAGTTTGTCAACTTCTTGGTATCAAGGTTGTATGGTGTCAAAACCAAAAAGAAAAATCAAAAGACGCATCATCAGAATAAGCAAGGTAACACCTGTAGAGGTTTTTATTAAACTTCAGAGTCTTGTGAGAATACAAACTTTTAATCTAGCCTAACAAAGTAATCTATGAACAGTAAACGCTAACATTTTTGTATATTGCTTTACTTTTTACATTACTTTTGGGACTTCTGTTATAGAAGTCCTGCTTGAAAATTATCAAAAGAGTATTTGCTTCCTACCTACACACCCTGTGAAACTGTGCTCCCTATGTGACTCCCAGCAGTATCACTCATGGTGCCTAGACGGGGTGTCATGTGGGCGGAGCCTGTGTCAATTAAAGGGAGGTCACTCTAGGTAGTTAACTGTATTACAATTTTGTTCTTCATAATAACACAATGAATGTATGTGATGTAACCAAGGGTGTAACTTTGGGTTGAGAAGTGGGGGGGCGGACACAAATCAGGGGGTCTGGGGGTCCTCACCAGAAAACCTTTCCATTTGAATCCCATTTCTGCGTACATTTATAGGCACTATGGTTATACAAAATCCAGGAAATTATTAAGTTGACCATAATAATAAATGATGCCAGGACGATAGTGCTTAACTATAAGAGGGGGGCACAAAAGGGATTTTGGAAAAGTGTGTGTGTGTGGGGGGGGCATGTGCCCCTCTGTCCCGTCAGATGTAACAGAGACGTCCTCATCTATATGCCTGGAGAAAATAATTGTTTATGTGAATTACAAATAGTGTTTCTTTTAATACTTTAATGACATTTTCCTGATGGTACCTACATACTTTAACTTATGTAACATAGTCAATGCAGGACTTTGACTTATCACAGTGTGGTATTAGTACTAGGACAGGATGTTGTTGTGTGGAGCAAACCTGCTGCTGTCATTGTGGTCAGAACTCAGACATGGTTGCTGTGGCGATGAGTCGACTAGGAACTCCATAACCATTGGATTGCATTAGCATAGCATTTAGTTTGGCACCCCATGTACTGTAGGTGGCCTGTTTGTTTGGCAGCATAGTATCAAAAGGGAAGAAGGAAATAATCCCCCCCCCCACACACACACATTTTGAAGAAAATTAAAAGTTTGTCAACTTCTTGGTATCAAGGTTGTATGGTGTCGAAATCAAAAAGAAAAATCAAAAGACGCATCATCAGAATGAACGAGTTAACACTTCAGAGTCCACGTGGACATAAAAAGTTTAAATCTGGTCTAACAAAGTGCTCTATATACACATTAAATACAAATTTTTCTGTTTATTGGTTTATTTTTACACTACTTTTAGGACTCCTTTTATAGAAGTCCTGCTAGAAAATTACCTAAAGAGTATTTACTTCCTACCTGCACACCCTGTGAAACTGTGCTCCCTATGTGACTCCCAGCAGTATCACTCATGGTGCCTAGACGGGGTGTCATGTGGGCGGAGCCTGTGTTAATTAACCCTCTGAGCCCGAGACACTCGCCCACGAGTAAAAAAGTACCTCTGATTCATAGTTTAATAACTTTTGAACCTTACAAGCGATTTACTCACTTTCGGTTTCGTTTGAATCCTGACGTTTTTGGGTTTACGGAGGTCTTTTCCGGGTCTTTCTAGCCTCTACGGGGGGTTTTCTATCCAGCCTGGAACTTCAGCCTCTTTGGGCTTTAAATCCATACTGTTATATCCAAGATTGATCCACTTTATATCCATAATTCATCGCGTTTTGGCTCATTTTCCGCCGCTTATCGTTCTAACGTCTCTCTCGCTGTCTGTCCTGTGTATTTTTCAGGAAGTACATGCCCATATATGGGAGATAAAAGCACCCCTCTTGTATGGAAGGCCAGAGGGGACAAAAATGCCTATAGACTCTATGGAAGGCCAAATGGTGCACTATTTAGACACATATTTGCTTGTATAACATTGCTGTGGGTGTAATATCAATAAATATGACATTATTATGTTATTATTGGCATAAGTAAATGTCATGAGAGCAAAACGTCTGGACTTTTTTGGAAAAAATGCATGTATTTTGTCAACTGTATAAGTTATAATGATTATTTCTTCACAGTGTGACTCCCAAGACATATGAGAAGTGTTTTAGAATGGAAAATGGCTTAGAGAGGTTTTACTTATATGTCTGTGATATCAATACATATCTGGAAGATTCATTCATTCATTTATTTATTTATTTATTTATTTATTCGTCTTTAAGGCCCTACAACCATTTTTAACATGCAAGTGACCTCACTGCAACCCAAATATTCTAATAACCCAGTTTGTCCTAAAAACAATGATGTTCATATCTTGACTGTAGACAACAGGGTTGATGTTTTACAAGTTATTATAAAATAAATCCAGACGGAAATTAAACTGCAAAAATGGCCTCAGGGCCCAGAGTGTTAAAGGGAGGTCACTCTAGGTAGTTAACTGTATTAAAATTATGTTGTTTACGATAACACAATGAATGTATGTGATGTAACCAAGGGTGTAACTCTGGGTTGAGAAGTGGGGGGGCGGACACAAATCTGGGGGTCCTTACCAAAAAACCTTTCCATTTGAATCCCATTTCTGCGTACATTTATAGGCACTATGGTTATACAAAAACCAGGAAATTATTAAGTTGACCATAATAATAAATGATGCCAGGACGATAGTGCTTAACTATAAGAGGGGGGCACAAAAGCGATTTTGGAAAAGTGTGTGGGGGGGGGGGGCATGTGCCCCTCTGTCCCGTCAGATGTAACAGAGACGTCCTCATCTATATGCCTGGAGAAAATAATTGTTCATGTGAATTACAAATAGTGTTTCTTTTAATACTTTAATGACATTTTCCTGATGGTACCTACCATCCATACTGTAGGTGGCCTGTTTGTTTGGCAGCATAGTATCAAAAGGGAAGAAGGAAATAATCCCCCCCCCCACACACATTTTGAAGAAAATTTAAAGTTTGTCAACTTCTTGGTATCAAGGTTGTATGGTGTCAAAACCAAAAAGAAAAATCAAAAGACGCATCATCAGAATGAGCAAGGTAACACCTGGAGAGGTTGTTATTAAACTTCAGAGTCTACGTGAGAATACAAACTTTTAATCTAGCCTAACAAAGTAATCTATGAACAGTAAACGCTAACATTTTTGTATATTGCTTTACTTTTTACATTACTTTTGGGACTTCTGTTATAGAAGTCCTGCTTGTAAATTATCAAAAGAGTATTTGCTTCCTACCTACACACCCTGTGAAACTGTGCTCCCTATGTGACTCCCAGCAGTATCACTCATGGTGCCTAGACGGGGTGTCATGTGGGCGGAGCCTGTGTCAATTAAAGGGAGGTCACTCTAGGTAGTTAACTGTATTACAATTATGTTGTTGACAATAACACAATGAATGAATGTGATGTAACCAAGGGTGTAACTTTGGGTTGAGAAGTGGGGGGGCAGACATAAATCAGGGGGTCTGGGGGTCCTCACCAAAAAACCTTTCCATTTGAATCCCATTTCTGCGTACATTTATAGGCACTATGGTTATACAAAATCCAGGAAATTATTAAGTTGACCACAATAATAAATGATGACAGGAAGATAGTGCTTAACTATAAGAGGGGGGCACAAAAGGGATTTTGGAAAAGTGTGTGTGGGGGGGGGGCGTGTGCCCCTCTGTCCCGTCAGATGTAACAGAGACGTCCTCATCTATATGCGTGGAAAAAATATGGTACCTACATACTTTAACTTATGTAACATAGTCAATGCAGGACTTTGACTTATCACCGAGTATTTTTTACAGTGTGGTATTAGTACTAGGACAGGATGTTGTTGTCATTGTGGTCAGAAGTTCAACATGGTTGCTTTGGCGATGAGTAGACTAAGAACTCTATGACCATTGAGTTGCATTATCATAGCATTTAGTTTGGCACCCCATGTAAGTGGCCGGTATCACAAGAGACACAATTTCAAAAGAGAAAACAAACAAATCCTCCCACACAGTTTGAAGCAAATTAAAAATTTGTCAACTTCCTGGCATCAGGTTTGTATGGCGTTGAAACCGAAAGGAAAAATCGAGAGAGACGCGTCACCAGAATGAACAAGCCAATACATGTAGAGGCCTTTATTAAACGTCATAGTCAGCATGAGCATAAAAACTTCAAAGCCGACCTAGTGATCTGCTCCATTTACACAATAACAAGCCAGTTTCTATTTCATTTGATTTCCCACATTGTTAACTGGGAAAATTACTAATAGAGCATTTTATTTCCTGCGTACACGCCCTGTGAAACTGTCATCCCTTTGTGAAATTTTGAAGCAAATTAACCCTTGTGTTGTCCTCACATCCAAATTAAAAATCATCACTTTTGTTGACGCTTTTGTGTTAATGTTTTTAACTTTATCTTACGTTTTTGGCCCTTTTTTCAACACTTTTGATGCTTTTTTCCCCCAAAGTTTGTCACTTTTTTTGACATTTCAACACTACGTAACACTAAGTTATTAACTTTAGTTTTTCAGTTATTTTTAGAATTTATGGTCAATAAACCTCATTTATAGGAAATTATACCTAATGTTTGAGTCAGAAAAGCAGAAATTAGGAATTATTTAGACTAAAATTAAAGGAATGGATGTTGATGGATAATCACAGACTGGAATATGTCAACTTTTACTCAATACTATTTCAAAAACACTTCAATTTTCAAATGCTATAAAATTGAATAAGACGCCCCAAAATTAATGAAAGTAGAGATTTGTACTCGCCAAAGAGCGTTGGGTGGAATCAATCATGTTATTTTGGGGAATTAAAAAGAACACTGATAAAGGAAAACGGGTCCATTTGAACCGAGGACAACATGAGGGTTAAGAAAGTAAGAATTGAAGGTCCGAGGGTTGAGCCTTGGGGAACTCCACATATGATGTTAATCTGCTTGGATGCATGAAGGTTAAAGGTTTGTCAACTTCTTGGCATCAGGGTTGTATGGTGTCGAAACCGAAAGGAAAAATCTAGAAAGACGTGCATGTCACCAGAATGAACAAGTCCACACCTGTAGGGCTTTTAACTCTTCATAAGTGCATCCGTGTGGCTATTTCCCTTGTGGAAAACCCTTTTCTCCCCGTGTTCTTTGTTGCTTTTTCAATCTTATCCATGTGGTCCGGATATCTCCGCCATGCATTAACATCTCAATGCATACATCTATAGTGAAACTACATAATGTCTCTGTCTTCTGTTGCTCTCTAGGTGTGTTGGCGCAGGAAAATCTTCCAGATGACCAGTTCGCCCGTGGCTCCTCGTACATCGCTGCGTCCTACGTCAAATACCTGGAGGGAGCCGGGGCTAGGGTTGTACCCATACGGTATAAATATGAAATCTACCTGTCAGCTGTTGAGCCTGGGTTTACCTCTTATAGAGGGCCTGGGGGAACCCTTTTGCCATAGGATGTTGAATGAATGAATTTGGGAATTACATTTTAAGAAGCTGCTAGACGATGATGGTTCGAGAAACAGATAAGAACATATATACTATAAATGATTAATATTCATGTCATGCACAAAAACAAAACTTAGTGCAAGAAAAACCCTGACATTTATGTAACTCCCAAGTATGCATAAGTGTAGTAACTGGCCAAGTGTGTGCCATCTATACCATAGATACTTAGATGTAACCATCTATACTTAGACAACATTAATCCAGAGTTGCTTTGTTATTTTTCATAATCTTTGGAGGATCTTCTTATGTAGATCACATCTTAGAACGCTATTAAAGAGCACTTATTTCCTGGTGTCATGGTGTCATGTGGGCGGAGCCTGTGTCGATTAAAGGGAGGTCACTCTAGGTAGTTACATGAGGGTTTTTTTAATAACATACTTCATTCTGAATTGATTCTATAATGTTCTTCACACTAATTTGACATTGGTCGCCATGCATGAAATGCTGCTTTTATGCAGTGATTAATAATTAGGGATGGGGGAAAAAATTGATTGTTAGATGCATCGCATGTGATCTTTAAAGGCTTAAGCATGGAATGAATGCAAAATAAAAACCCCAGTAGACAAAAAAATTCAATAAAACTCGCTACACATACTGTATATGTCAAAATCTAACAAACTCAGATTTGTATGTATATATTTTTAAATCACGCATGAAACTGTACATAAAAATAAATGAATTGTTGGCTTCTGAATTGGAATCAAATCAAGAGGTGCACAGAGATTCCCACCCCTAATAATAATGTACATGATTGATTTTTATTTAATAGGTTGTAAAATGTCTTTGTCTTGTGCCTTTTTTTGCCCACCAGAATAAATCGCACGGAACAAGAATACACTAACATCTTCTACTCAATAAATGGGTGAGTTACCCCCGGTCTCTGTGTTGAGCTCTCTAAATGACATAATAACTGCTAAGCTGCTAAAGGTCTCATAATGAAATCTAACAACTCTCTGCCTGGCTCTCTTTCCATTGTACTACAGGTTTTACCGTTGCATATTTTAACTTGATAAGAAGTGATAATGTGCTGTGATAATATGTCGGTCAGATGCTGTGGAACAGGTTGGGTGGGTTTCAGTGGAGCTGTTCTGCCTTTACAAGACAATGCGCAGTGTGCGCTGTTGCTCTCTGCGGAGGCACCAGTCTGGTCTCGCTGTTCCCCCTGTCCCCGTCTCCTGGCCATTCTGGTGGCACTAAAACACGAGCAGCGCACCTCTGTTCCCGACTCGGGGGGGGATGTCAGCATTATGACAGCTGCCGTATGGACACACTGAGCTGTCTCCCACCCCGCAGTTATAAGCCAATGGCTGTTGCCCTGGCCACTGAACGGGAGCACCGGGAGAGGTTAGGGTGTCTCTTTGCACTGCTTACTGTAAGCAACAGCTCCACCCTGTGGTTAAATCGGGTATGTTGACATGGAGCAGTAGAGCGCACCGTGTGTTCCAACAGGCTGTGTGTAAATACACAGGGCTTAAGTCATCGAATGATGAGTATGATTAGCAGTCTTATTCATTCAGCGTGTTTAGCTTGATGCCGGTCCACGAACTAGAGTTTTCGCCCTGAACAAGAACGCACTAACATATTCTACTCAATAAATGGGTGAGTTACCCCTGGTTCTCTGTGTTGAGCTCTCTATATGACACGCTGACTATCATAAGCTGCTAACGGTCTCATAGTGAAACCAAACAACTCTCTGTCTGGCTCTGTAGAACTCTAGTTTTCGCCCTGGTGTGTGGAGCGGTCGCCAGCCAATCGGAAGGTTGGTGGTTCGATCCGTGGGCCTGCAGTCCCATGTCAAAGTTTCCTTAGGCAAGACACTGAACCCCGAGTTTATTTTATTTATTTAATAATTTATTTGACAGGGACAGTGTACATTAATCAACATCGCTGTAAATGCACCAGAATTAGCCAAAAGGCTATTTTTCATCCGTTGTCCCTGGACAGATCTTAAAATTGTCTCCCTATAAAACAACAACAATAAGAAAATTACAGTCAACAATACAAATAAAAAAGTAGTAAAACAGAATAAAACTCTTTACAACACGTTGATAAATACAGTGTACAAATGTAATACAGACATCAGGGAAAATAAAAATAAAAAAAGATACTACACATAAATACAATAGAGACACAAGTTGCAGCACGGTTGGGTAGAGTGAAAATACATTTTCTTATTAATGCCGACATGTCTGATGTGTTACGAACCAGCTTTTTAGATGTTTTTTGAACAGAGTGTAAGTGGTGAGGTCTCTGATGTTCTGAGGGACAGAGTTCCACTCCCGTGCTGCTGTGACTGAAAAGGCACTCAGACTAAATGCACTTCTCCGCAGAGGAACAACACAGTCTCCTCGGGCCGACCCTCGTGTTACTCTCTGTGTGGAGTTCCTAATAGTTGCCCCCGATGCTGCACCATAGGAGTGTGAATGTGTGTGAGTGTGTATTTGATGAATAGGTGGCACCTTGTACACTCTAAGAAATAAACCCGTAAAATAACAGAAAAAAAGTTCTGGCAGCTCATTAACTGTAATTAATAACAAAAATTGAAGAAAAAACTCAGAACATTTTCTGTTATTTAAAATGTTATTTCGCGTTCTCTCAGATAAAGTCATTTTGATGCTTGTTTCAACGCTTCTTATTTACTTTTTGACGCTTTTTTACACAACATTTTCAACGCTTTTTGTTCCACTTTTGAAGCTTTCTGGGGAAATGCAGACGGAGCACAGATAAATCTCCCATAATGCACTCTGAAATATAAATAAACACAAATACAACTGGGAATCACTTTTTATGGACAAGTTCTGTAAGAAAACATGCAGTCATGGAACTGTTAATAAACAGAAATTTCTTAGAGTGTACGGCAGCCTCAGCTACAGTGTATGAATGTGTGTGAATGGTGAATGGTTCCTTACTATGGAAAAGCGCTATATAAGAACAGCCCATTTACATTTGACACGACCTTGTGTCCTCTTCCTCTTGGGTTAACCTACCCTCAGACACTGCTGGATAAAGATTTAGCTACGTTTTTAAAGCATATGTTGAGTCCTTTTCCATCCTGCCACAAGGACTGTGGAGAAGAGATGAGGTTTTGCAGAGGATGCATGACTGGAACGTCCCAGGATTGAATCCCACGGCTCTGGGCTCGGGGGTTCTCCTCCTGAGCCTCTGGCACAAATCTCTCAGCGCCCCTCGTAGCCTTGACGTCAGCTAGGAGAGTGAGTGATTTACGCGCGCTGTCGCGTCTCACCGTCCTGCTTTCCTATTGGAGAACACGGGAGCGAGGCTACTTTTCAGCGCAATCGTTCATTCACTCATGACAAAAGTCAAAATAAACCATTTTTCAAACTGACATCACGCTGCGTTGGCCAATCCTGTAGATCAGGTCAGGTCAGTTGGTTTGGAGGCCGTGTGAGAATCTCGTACTGGAAACTGGAAAAATGACCTTTAGGAAGTTATGAGCGTAAACAAAAAGCCCTGAACTGCCCCTGAGGTTGAGGAACAGCTGACTGTTTCTGCGCAGTCCCTTATCTCTTTTCCTTTTTCTCTTTCTCACTTCATGTAAAAGTTCTGATGTTCACAGCTCTTCCATCCCCTCATTTAGGATTATGTTCTGTAAAACTACAAGTCAAAACATGTTTTAGTGATTGTTTGTATTATTAACCCTCCTGTTTTCTCCTGTGACCAACATTTAGTTTTTCTGGGTCAATATTTAAGTTAAAACCTCCTAAACCTCCTTGTCACTTTGCCAAAAGTTCTTTATAGATTTTTTTGGACATTTTTGTTGTTGTTGTTTTGAAGTTTCTGAAGCTTTTTCTGACATTAGTTGTCACTTTTGGATGTTTTTCTAACTTCTCACTCTAAATTTTCTCACTTTTTTGATGTTTTTGTTGATTTTTCTCTGCATTTTTTGACGTTTTTGTTGTTTTTTCCTACATTTCTGTCACTTTTTCAGTGTTCTTAATCTTTTTTCTTTTCTAAAAATGCTATGAAATGAAATAAAACAGCAAATTCAATAAAAATGGTGAACTGATCTGTCATTTAATGTGTGAGGAGCGTTGTATGGAACCATGCACGCTATATATTTACAATTTGGTTGAAGGAAACCCAAATTGCTGATTTAGAAACTTTTGAAAATGGGTCAAATTTGACCCCGAGGACAACAGGAGGGTTAAGGCAGAGAAATGTGTAAAACTACAAACATTGTTGAAGATATGCCAAGTCCATTGTTCCTGTAAAAACAGAAGTGTCTCCTCAGGTTGTTGCTGCCGGGCGGAGATGTAGATATTCAAACATCGCAGTTCAGCCGGGCAGCCAAGATCTTCTACAACTTGTCACTGAAGGTAAACATCTTTTCACTTATTCAACTGACTGCTAAAATTCAATTTCAATTCCATTTTATTTATATAGCGCCAAATCACATACTCTGGGACCATACTCTGGGATTTTATTTTCAGAAACTCAACAGTTCCCACCAAGAGACAGCACTAGGCCACAGAGGCAAGAAAAAAACTTTCTTTAAGAGGCAGAAACCTCAAGCAGAACTATGGCTCATGGTGTGGGGGCACCTGGCTCGACCGGTTGGGGTGAGAGAAAGAGACAGACAGAGAGAGAAAGACAGACAGAGAATTGTAGCAAAGGGTGTCGAGCAGCAACATGGAGGCAGTAGGTGACTCCAAACACAGATCCAGACTCCACAGATCCAGAACCTGAAACACCTGCAGCAAGCGATAGGAGGAGAGAGAGGAGAGGGGCGCGAGAGAGCACAAGACTCCGGGAAAGGGAAGAAGTTGAGTTAGTAACATGCATTAATGGGATAAAGGTGCATACAGATGGAAAGAAGGACATGATATCTCAGGATCCCACTGACAGATTATTGAGTAACTCATTGTGTTATTACCTCATTGGCTTGGCTTCATGTTTCTCTCATTAAAGGAAACACTCACATTGTTCACTATTGGCCTCATATAGTTTGGATATATAGTATAGTTGGTTTTCCCCCTTGGTGCGGTTTGCCAGAAGTAGACCAAACAAACGTACCAAATCTCCTTTGAGCCTTCCAACACACTCTGGAGCGGTTCGTTAGAGGTGAGAATGGGACTGGATCTCAAACAGAAAAACTGCAAATTTCTGGACTAACCCAGCTGCCGTAGTCAGCTGCTTACTTTAGCAACATGATCTGCATCCAATATCCTGAGTTTGAAAGCTCCTCAACTCCTCGGTCCTTGGCTGAACTGGAAGTTCTGTCCCTCCTTGATGAATGCCTTCTCAAAGCTCTTATTTCTGCCCCGAGGAGGGAGCATCGAGCAAGGAATAATCGAGGAGCTATAGCCGAGGAAACCGGGAAGCCATGCAGCTGAAGGAGTTGCTAACTCTGTCCATACAGCTGAAGAATTGATGTGACGCTTCAGAAGAAATCCTCTAAAACACATTTGCTCGTTGCCTCTCGTCCCTTGCATGATGTCCTTGCATCTCTTCCGTAACTCCTCAATGGGATGGACTAAGGAAAGGAGGCAAGTGGAGGAGTCGGGGATGCAATTTAAGGGCCAAGGGAGCCACATGGAAACTCGCGGACAATCTTGGAATTGTCGTAGAAATTTTCTCTGATGACCATATTAGGTCCAAGCTTTAAAAAACAAACACAAAAAGAGCAAAATCTTGCCATTGATTAGCAAACGGCTGAGGGAATGGGGGTTTCATAGGTCCGTCGAATAGTCATGCATTGTTGACAGATCTATGAAACCCCACTGTATTTATAAAATACCTTCAAAGACACATCTGGCCAGTGATGTGAATGTTGTCACGTGACTTGTGTTGCGGTAGTTTAGTTAGTTTCCCAACTCATCAACTGATTCAGACCAGAGCATCAGTGTGGCTTGAAAAGGAACCAAAATAGCTGAAAAATACTACAATGGATAAAGTTTTACCTTTGGTGCGGACCACATGAACCAAACTACCGATGTGAAAGCCCATATCCACATGTACATTGAAAGAGATTTCGATCATTCTAATTGTTCCTCTAGTCCTGTTGCAATGCCAATGTAAGTGATTGGGGACAAAATCCGGTCTGGCTTAGACAAATCAAGTTGAATTTCTTCCAAGGAGATACTGTCTTTAAATTACAAAATTCCCTTTGGAGCTTTGGTAACTACAAAGACTGTAACATTGACAGATTTGTCTAACTCAGACTGTTGATCCGCACTAAGCCTCAGCTGTACGTGGTGTGAATGTGTGTATCCGTATGAGATGGAAGCCCTTGGGTTGGAGGTGAAATAACAATGGGTCTATTACATTTTGTCATACTATTTAAGCAGTTGCACATTTTATATTCTCAACTTGTATATATTCAAATATGTGTTCTTGTATTTTATTCCTATTATTATTGTATCCTAGTATTCATGTATATTTATATTCTGTGGTGTGTGACTAATTTTGCTGCTGCAACACTGCAATTTCCCATTTTATTGGGATCAATAAATATCTATCCATCTATCTAATAGAGCATTCTGTGTAGAATTCCTTGGACAAATGGCGTTACACCTTCCTCAGTGTCAGCTTCTCATTCCTCCCTTTCTTGTCCTGTGCAGGCCAATGATGCCGGGGACTACTTCCCCATCTGGGGGACGTGTCAGGGCTTCCAGCAGCTGTCCGTCCTCACAGCCAACAAAAACCTGCTAACCCTCACGGACACCAAGGCCGTGGCTCTACCTCTCACTCTCACACCAGGTATTCGTCTCTGTCCCTGTCTTCTAAGCTCGTTCTGCTTGTCTCGTTTGCTCTTTCCTTCGCTCTTCTTCAGCAACGTCTCGTCATAAAGATGAACTATTTTATCCTGCGTTGGTTGTGCCTGCCTCTGTTCTCCGAAGCAATGTCTCAATTTATAGTCCTATAGTCCCAAGTTTAGCAGGGAAAGCAAATATAAGTGCTACTCTGCATTTTGCTGCTAGGGTACTGTCATGTGATCATGCCTGCACATAATGTGCTGTAGAACTGACATAAAAGGTCCCTGTGGAATTCATCTTTGCACAACGTGAGCTAACTAACCAGATGGAACTGTGTGGAGTTTTGCATGAATGCAAAAACGTCTCCACAGCGTTGGGTGACCACAGGATTCCCAAGGACAGTTGCGGTGTAATTCCAAATGAGTAAAGTGTACAGTAGTGAAGTCCTCCTAGCAAATACTAAACTACTACAACTACATATTTCTTCCACCTCAACAAATTGTCATTTGTATTCAACCCCCAGCAGCAGGTAGAATATGGGCGAGTCCATGCAAATGAGACTGGACAGTGCTCTCAGTAGGACACCAATGTATTAGAAGAAAAGGCAAGGCAGCTTTATTTGTTAAGCTTAAAACAATTACAAATGTAAAAACAGATCAAATAAAAGTTACAGTGCATTTTTTATAAAATGCAAAATCAAAAAGAAAATTCTCCAGCCCTGATTTAAAAGAACTGAGTTGCTGTATTTTCTGGGAGTTTGTTCCAGATGTGTTGCGGATAAAAACTGAAGCTTCTCCATGTTTAGTTCTGACTCTGGAGACAGAAAGCAGACGTCCCAGACAATCTTAGAGGTCTGGATGGTTCTAAATGAAGCAGCAGATCATAAATGTATTTAACCCTAAACCGTTCAAGGCTTTTTAACCCTCTGAGCCCGAGACACTCGCCCACAAGTAAAAAAGTACCTCTGATTCATAGTATAATAACTTTTGAACCATACAAGCGATTTACTCACTTTCGGTTTCGTTTGAATCCTGACGTTTTCGGTTTTACGGAGGTCTTTTCCCTGTCTTTCTAGCCTCTACAGGGGGTTTTCTATCCAGCCTGGAACTTCAGCCTCTTTGGGCTTTAAATCCATACTGTTATATCCAAGATTGATCCACTTTATATCCATAATTCATCGCGTTTTGGCTCATTTCTGCCGCTTATCGCTCTTACGTCTCTCTCTCTGTCTGTCCCGTCTATTGTTTCAGGAAGTACATGCCCATATATGGGAGATAAAAGCACCCCTCTTGTATGGAAGGCCAGAGGGGACAAAAATGCCTATAGACTCTATAGAAGGCAAAAAATGCAATATTCAGACACATATTTGCTTGTATAACATTGCTGTGGGTGTAATATCAATAAATATGACATTATTATGTTATATTGACATAAACAAATGTCATGAGAGCAAAACATCTGGACTT
>NW_022603047.1:0-46700 GCF_008692095.1 Etheostoma spectabile
TTCAGATTATGAGACTGACGCGCTGCCTACTGCGCCAACGAGTATGAAAGTAATTGCAATGGGTGGGAAATTTGGAATACTAACAATTTGGTCGTCAATCTTAATAAAAACAATGTATGTGAGACCTATGTATTCACACAAAGGCTAAGATCAACCCTAGATGGCTTTGTCATGACCCAGAACATATTTGTCCACTTTCTCATCTTCTTTTCTCACCAATCAAACTCAAGCTCCCTTCCATTTTTTGCCTATCCTTAAGACTTCATATCCATTTCTTGTCAATCAAAAAGGCGCCTCTCTTGGCAACGCCCCTCTCCATTTCCTACCAATCCAAACCATTTTTCTCTTAAGAGAGACTTTGCATTTATAATTTGGAAATAACGAAGGCAAGGAGTCTTCTCTGATATTATCCTCTGGAAACAAAATAATTCATTGCTTGTTTGCTACTGTCGATAGGTTAACAAACCCTCCGTACCATAGCATCTGACTTTTATCTACCAGGCCTGCAAGACTTTGCCTCCTTCTTCATAGACAAAATCCAGAAGATTAGACAAATAGTCAGTGCCTCCATATCCAGTACAGGAATGTGTTGTCACAGTGTTCAAAGCAAAACTAGTTCCAATATAAAGAATTTTCATACGATCAACCATAAACCTGTGAAGCATGCACGCTACCCTGAGCTACATCCCCTAAAGATTGTCAGATCCAGGGGGCCCCGTGTGATCACATTCACATTCACAGGATGAGAAGTGGCGTATGGCTAGGGTACTCCCTTCGATAGCTCAGTTGGTATAACGGAGGACTGTAGAGGTATAGAACTGAAATCCTTAGGTCGCTGGTTCAAATCCGGCTTGAAGGAGCACCTTTTTTTCCAGAGCTACCTTCAAGGATCAATAAAAGTGTTTTTGATTCTGATGTCAGATGGATGGTTGAACCTAAAGCACATACTTCTTCCCGAGACATAACAAGAAACAAAAAAAATAGTGTGGAGACAGAGTTAAGCCCTGACAGAATAGAGAACTACAGACCAACCATGTGAAATAGTGCCAATGTTCCAGAAGAACTGGAAAAAACTAGAACTATAAAGTACAAACCTTTCTTTAAGAATCTTTATTGTGCTCACAGGGCCCTATTTATGAAATGTGCATACAACCTAAACAGGCGTAGGACGGGGGTACGCCGATTCCTACGCAGAGTACGGCCATTTATCAATTTGGACGTGAGCGTGGGCTGCAAAAAAATCTCACGTCTGGTCCCACCTTCATGAGCCGTCTCTCTGCCCTGCATATTTGAGTGGGATGCAGGGACCTCTCTCTGGGTGTTTCTCAATGTCAAGGATCCTTCCTTGGTAGGACTCGTCCTTCCAAGGAAGGATCCTTCAGGAGCAGGTCAGAGTCCTCCTTAGCATTTGGAGAACATGTACAAATGGAACAGCTATCAAGTGCACGTCATTGCGGGCTGGCGTCACTTAATTCTTTTTGCTGCATTTCAAAACACTGGATGAATGTGTTGTGGAAGTGTTAACTGTGCTGTTAAATTATGCTGTTGGATGAAGAAAATGAATCAGCAGCCGTTTCTTATGTCACGGAAGAATCCTCCAAAGCCATGAGGAGGACGCTACGTCATCAACGTCCGTCGAAGGCCGTTCCAATTTCGAGCATCCTCCGAATTCCTCCAAGGACGGAGTCCTTCATTCAGAAAATTTCCCATTGACGGAGAAGGATGCAATATGTGTATCCTTCGCGGTCCCAAATCACCCACATCCTATGCGCGAGCCTTTGACGGCTCGTTTAAAAAAAAACAGCTGATAAACGGGATTTCGAGCGGCATCGCTGACGGTGAAATGATAATTAAATGTAAGTATCTTTAGTGTGTGCCGTACATTTGTTATCACCGTTAATGTTTTACCATCATGTCAAGCTTAACTCTTTAGCTTGTACAAATTTCCTATAATAATTAGGTAGATACACCCCGAGCTAACGTTATCTAACTGAACCTGTCAGTTAACATTCGGCTGTTAGCTAGCTAGGTTGCCGTCTTTGTAAGTTTAATGTGGCATGTTCATCTCTTTTAATGCCGTTAACGTATATGTCACGAACGTTAGCATAGCAGAGATTTAGAAAGTTGGTGTTTATCACTGGTTGTATCTGTAGACGGGAGTTATCACTGCACCGTGTTAACTTCACTAACAACTTTTACCGAAGGCTAACATGTATGAGCCTACTCCTTTACATAACGGTATGTTAGCATTCATAACGTAACATCTTGTTGTTGTGTTAACTGTCTTTTAACAGGGACTAACGGAGGCGGTCACCAAGGCGGCAAAGCTACGACCAGCAGGGAGACGAGGCCAAGAGAGATGTTGAATACTTTTGCTATATTAAAGATTGTCTTTCTAACAATAAATTCTTTAAATTACTGGTTTGTCCGTGTCAATATTTCTTGGGCTTGTGTATATAATATTACGTTTTTCAAGGTCTATTTTTTCCCATCAAATTGTGACCTGGACAGAGGAAACTTCAATTATTTACTATAAGTCAACACATTATATTCAGATGCTATCTGTATACATGTTTAAAAAAAGAAAGTAGCTGTTAAAATTAGCTTGCAGTTTACTGCATACATGTAAGATTAGCTTATTTTACGGTCAAGAAAAAAATGAAAATATGATCAGCAACTACAAGGTAACCAGCTATGAGCTACCACAGGCAGGTATGACATGCGACTGTAAGTGAGAAAGATTAATAGTACTGTTTGACACGTGTCAAAACATGAAAAGTCATAACCATTGATAAAAAAAATCCGCCAACACAGTAAAGGTAGGTGTGTGTAATGGTCGGGTTGTTAGTTCATGATGAAGAAACTACACAGTGGACTTTAACTGTATAATATACTTGTGATTGCAACTGTAACAGGACAGGTTGACTAACCTAAAACCGTCTCCTTGTCTGCATTCTGCAAGCAACACCATCAGCGCGCAGCTGTCCTGTCGATCGCCCTTCATGTTGAATAATATACTTGTGTGTACAGTAATAGTAATGTTTGAACATGTACACCTTACGAGTTTGTTACAAACAGCATCAGAACAATTCCACGTCAAATGTAACGGAAATAACAGTTTATATTATATACACACAGCCCAAGACATAATGACACGGACAACCAGTAATTTAAAGCATTTATTGTTAGAAGACAATCTTTACTATAGCAAAATGTATTCCAACATCTCTCTTTGGCCTCTGTCTCCCTGCTGGCCTCTGCCTCTGTCTCCTGCTGGTCGTGGCTTGGCCGTCCTTGGTGCCCGCCTCCGTTAGTCCCTGTTAAAAGACAGTTTACACAACAAAAGATGTTTACGTTATGAATGCTAAACATACCGTTATTACACGGGAAACTAGTCATACCGTTAGCCTTCGTTAAACGGGGCTAGTGAAGTTACCATGGTGCAGTGTTACCTCCAGTCTACAGTACAACCAGTGATAAACATACTTTCTAAATCTCTGCTAACGTTACGCATATACGGTAACGGCATATAAAGAGAGATGAATATGCCACCGTGCATTAAACTTTACAAAGACAGCACCTAGCTAGCTAACAGCAGAATATATATAATAGGTTCAGTTACGTTAGCTCGGGGTGTATCTACCTAATTATTATAGGAATTTGTACAAGCATTAAAGCGTTAAGCTTTACATTAATGTAAAACATTAACGGTGATAACAAATGTACGGCACACAAAGATTTAAATTATAACTTCACCGTCAGCCATGCCGCTCGAACTCCCGCTGAGGTCCGCTATTATTATTTTTAACGAGCCGGCAAAGGCCCGCGCATAGGATTGTGGGTGATTTGGGACCGCGAAGATATGCATCCTTCTCTGTCTATGGGAAATTTTTATGAATGAAGGACTGAGTCCTTGGAGGAATTCGGAGGATTCTTGACATTGGAACGGTCCTTCGGCGGGCGTTGATGACGTGGCATCCTCCAAATTCTGGCTTTTGAGGATCCTTCCTTGACATTGGGAAACACCCCATGTTACGAGCAACTGGGAGGGGCAAACGGAAGGGACCTCATGGTGGTGCCACTGCTGGACCAGGTGCGTATGGAGCACATCAAGAAGGGCACTATCAAGAAGGGGGGTGTTGTCCTGACCAAGTATGGCTGTGCCAGAGGGTCCACGTCTCTGGAATTCTTTCATTGCCACCTGACCAGGTTCATTCTGTCTAAGTAGTATGTGTTTCATGATTGTACTTTTGTTTTTGAATGGTAAATGAACAACTGTGCTGGAATTTGTAATCAAAAACATGACCTTTCCCATTTTGACAAACTGTTTTGAACACTTGAGGTATTTCAATGAAGTCTTTGGTATAGGACAGTTACCTTCCAATCTAAAACTGTATATCCTATTGTCTCTGGAACAATAGTTGGCAGTTGGAGGAGCAATGGCTCTTTACAGTGAATTTGCAAAAGATGTTCACAAATTCAGCCCAGGTAAATGCTCAGCCCATATTCACACAGACCTAAACCTACTCACTTAATGCTGGTTACAATATTCTAATAATCAACAATGCCAGAGAAAAATGACAAAGAGTGACAACATTTTCCAATAAAGTATTGGCTTTTTCCTTGCGAAAGTTTTATTCCAATGACATTGACAAATATACCGTTAGTTAAGGTCCCTGTGTTTCTCACGATGTGGAGAACTGATACATGCAGGTACTGTGGCCGAGCGGTCTAAGGCGCAAGATTTAGGCTCCAGTCTCTCTGGAGGTGTGGGTTCAAATCCCACCACTGCCATTTGCTGATGTTACATAGGTGGAAGACAAACCATATGTTGACTTGAATTTGTATCAGTTACATCATACTCTTATGACATAGCTTGGTGAAGTGACTAAAGTCATTAGTGGCAACGTATTAGACTCCTTGCTGAATCTGTTGTTTTTATCTTTACTGGCAATACCCTGTTTTTAAATGAACACCCAATCTTAAGTGTTCAATGTGAAATACTCATTCATCAACAAAATTGTCGGTAACTATGACGGGGCGCATACGCTACCAATACCATCCAAAGACTGAGACTGCAGGTATATGTTATATGTTTAACGTGTTCATATGTTCTGTTAATTTTCACAATATTTAAAATCTTCAGTTAACCTAGTCATTCTCCATTTCCCCACAGTAATCCCTCAGCTTTCTTGTGCGCACATTTTAACATCTAAAACTACGGTGCCATTCCTCGCCTAAAACAATATGAGTCATTCCAGTAAGAGAAAAGGAAACTCACATCTACAAAGACAAACTTGCTATATGTGACTCCCTGATGGTCTAGTGGCTAGGATTCGGCACTCACACTGCCGAGGCCCGGGTTCAATTCCCGGTCAGGGAATGGGCAGGTCTTGAAAGATACTGGTGTAACATTTGAAAGAGAAACTTTTTGGTTAACTTAGATATGTCAAATTCTTCCTCATTAGTTTAACGCTAGAACCCTAACACTTTTAAAGAGTATCATTTCCTTTAAATCAGACCCCCGACAACTGATGTATCCTTTTGTCGTCTTTGATGGGTCATAAATACTTCATCTGCAATTATATCATAATTCATCTAACAATTATTTTCCTTTTTCAAACTGTAACTAAACCCCTGACCAACATTTTTTACCTGAAAACCAATGTATGTGAGTGTCAAGTAAAGTTATTGTTGGATTCAGGTCCAAATGTGGACATTTTAGTGCAATGCAAAGGTGCTTAACAGATTGCTTTCTACTTACCTGGAGCGATGCAAAGCAGGGGTGGCCAACTAGTCAAGGAACAGCAAGAGACTTGGTATTTAAGAAAACAAACTGACTATGTGACAGATGTGTAATCTGTCATCTCCTGCCTTCTGAAGCTCTAGCCAGGCACCATTCCTCTTCACCATCTACACCACAGACTTCAACTACCACACAGAGTCCTGCCATCTTCAGAAGTTTTCTGATGACTCTGCTGTGGTTGGATGTATCAGCGAGGGGGACGAGGCTGAGTACAGAGCTATGGGGGGGGGGGACTTTGTCACATGGAGCAGAACCATCTACAGCTCAACGTGGCAAAGACCAGGGAGCTGGTGGTGGATCTAAGGAAAGCCAAGGCAGCAGTGAGCCCTGTTTTCATCCAGGGGGTCAGTGTGGATGTCACGTGCCGTGTTGTGTGTGTGTGATACTCTGCAGGTGTGTGTGTGATTCTCTGCAGGTGTGTGCTGCTGAGGGTCGCGCAGCTGAGGCGGGTCAGCTGATTGGTGCCCGAAGGGAGAGAAGGAGCGGCTGTGTGAACTGCTCAGACGGTCTTCCAAGGAGAGGAGAGGCGGCTGTGTGGGAGCTGTTCAGAGCCAGGCCTTGCTACCCATGTGCCAGTCGCCGTCATATATATAGCCTGTGGTTGCCTGTTGTGGTGTGGACACAAATAAATCTGCCGTATTTAACCGATTGCTTTTCGTCCCGGGGTTTTATTATTATAAGCTGTCTACGACCCCCGCCCTAGGCTACTTTGCTATTTCGGGTCGTAACAGTGGACATTGTGGAGGACTATAAACACCTGGGAGTGCACTTAGACAATAAACTGGACTGGGCCAAGAACACTCAAGCCCTCTACAGGAAGGGCCAAAGCCGTCTCTACTTTCTGAGGAGGCTGAGGTCCTTCAACATCTGCAGGACGATGCTGAGGATGTTTTATGAGTCTGTGGTGGCCAGTGCTATCCTCTTTGCTGTTGCATGCTGGGGCAGCAGGCTGAGCGTAGTGGACGCCAACAGACTCAACAAACTGATCCGCAAGGCCAGTGACGTTGTGGGGGTGGATCTGGACTCTCTGTCGGTGGTGTCAGAGAGGAGGACGCTGTCCAAACTACATGCCATCTTGGACAATGTCTTGCACCCACTCCATGGCTTGCTGTTAAATCACAGGAGCCCTTTCAGTGACAGACTCATTCTCCCAAAATGCACCTCAGAGCGCCACAGGAAGTTGTTCCTGCCTGTGGCCATCAAACTTTATAATTCCTCGCTCTAAGACACTCAGAGAGGTTAAAACTGGACAATATTATCTGTATTATCTGTTTTGTACAGAGTTTCCCTTCTGGGATCAATAAAGTATTTCTGATTCTGAAGGCAATTAAAACTGTTAACATATGGTCTTCCTTATCTTTGTAACGGCCTTTAAGCTTCCCCTGGCAAAATTGTATTGTATTATGTTCATTATGTTTGTATTATATACTTTTATATGTCATTAGTGTTCTGTTTCCTATTTTTGCAATAAAGATGACATGAAAAAACTCACTGCTGAATAGATTTGTTTTCATAAATCACATGTGTGAGCGTGCTGGCTCTGGGAGGCGGGGCTTAGGCTCCCATTGGATGTTCCTATCACGCTATGAACCCTTGGAAAGGGAACGTGATTGGCTACAACTGGCCTGATTGGCGTGTTGATAGGCCAATGAGAGCTGTTTCTAAGATGGCCGCTCAGAGAGATGACGCAGCGTATTGGAGCTCCACAGTGGGAGCGCTTGCTGGACGTCGGGGGCTGTCCCGGGGTGAAAACTAAACAGAAAAAGGCGGGGATAGTTTGATTGTGTAGGCAGCAACATGAGGAACACAAACATACCCAACAACACGGTGCAGGGCGAGGAGACGGAACGAGGTCTGCACGTGAAGTTAGCAGCGAGTTAGCACGGACTCTACAGGACAATACTCCCAACCTGGATGAATTCTTTACACCTGGGGACACTTCCGGACTACAGGAATATTAACAAGCCAGGAAAGGACGGGCGGTGAAGGTTTAGGAGCGCCTACAGGTAGGGAAGCGGCATCATTTTCTTCTTCTTTTCTTCAGTAGCATGAGCACTAAGATGATGAATAATGTTCCAGTAAAATGAATGGTTGAACTGCAGAGAATGGACCAATCAGACTGTAGAGGCTGTTCCGTTTCATACTAGGCTCGTTCGAGATGAGCCAGGTCTGCGCAGAATCGATCACCGGCGATCGGCGCCCGATGCATGCCGGTTAGATTTGTGTGTTTTTTTTTTTTTTTTTTTTTTTTAAATGCCATCTTTATTTCAAAAAATACAAAACAGAACACCAACAACACATAAAAGTAAAAGATACAAACACAACAAACAATACAATACAATACAATACAATACAATTTGCCAGGGGAAGCTTAAAGGTCACTAGAGAGATAAGGAAGACCAAATACTGACAGTTTTAGCTGCCTTCTTGTTATGGGAGCCCGAAATCAGATTTAAATAATACACAACCTCATGGGAAAAAAGAATAAAATTAGGTTTTTTAGAACTGAATTTACATTTGTGGATATGAAATTTGGCCAAAAGGATTAGTAATTTATAATAAAAAACATCTTTTCTTTACTATGAGTTCTATACTACACTATGACCCCCCCAGACCTCTCAGGTCATCTGGGACAGGTCTACTTTCTGTCCCCAGAGTCAGAACTAAACAGGGTGAAGCAGCTTTCAGTTTCTATGCTCCTCATATTTGGAATAAACTCCCAGAAACCTGTAGATCCGCTGCTACTCTCAGTTCTTTTAAATCAAGGCTGAAGACCTTTCTTTTTGATGCTGCCTTTCTTTAAATTAATGCTCATTTCTTTCTTATGCTGCACTGTAACTTTTATTCTTGTGTTTTATGTGTCCTAATGTTTCTATTTGGTTTTTAACTGTCTATTCATGTGTCTTATTGATTTTTAATGCTTATGACTTTTAACTGTTTGTACTTGTGTTTTATCTGTTTTAATGATTTTGTGTAAAGCACTTTGAATTGCCCTGTTGCTGAAATGTGCTATACAAATAAAGCTGCCTTGCCTTGCCTTGCCTATAAAAACAAAATACAACATTTTCCCATAATAGGGCAAAGTCTTTATAGATACGGTCAATGATAAATCTGCTGAAGAGTTGCCAAAATCTTCTGGAGTATGAACAATACCAAAAAAGGTGTACAACAGTTTCTGGGTGATCTCCACAGAAAGAACAGTTTGCATCAATGTCTCCTTTAAATTTCAGCATATAATGACTGGCAGGGTAATATCTGTGATTATTCTAAACGACACTTCTTTCACCTTGTTCACTATCAGGTATTTGTGAGGAATCATCCAAACCTTTTTCCAGTCAATATCATTAACAAATCTGTTCCAATAAAATGTAACATTTGGAGTTGAAACAATTTCTCTCTGAAATAAAGCACGGACGTTCTTATTATTTCGAGGAAGTTGAGAAAAGCAGATTTTTCCAACTGGTGACTCAGCCACATTGGGGAGGGAGACAGCAGTAGGAGGAAGTCTACCAGCATATCTAAACAGCATTATCGTGCCTGATGGAATGGCGTCAAATACGATCGCGAATTCTCTCGGCGTAACAGGAATGTTGTATGTTGATAAAAACTCACTGTAAGTGAAAAGATGCCCCTCTCCATTAAACAGCTGATCCACCAGCAGAATCTGATTAAGTACCCAACTCTCAAAGAAGAGTGATTTGTTTTTATATAATATATCTCTGTTATTCCAGATTAGGTATCTGTGAGGTGAGAAGTTATGCTTGTAAATTAGACACCATGCTAAAAGGACCTGCTTGTGGAAGGTGGACAGTTTTACAGGGAGTTTGTCTACAATATAGCTACAGTTCAAAATAAAACTTAGACCACCGAAGCGAGAGAATATATAGTGGGGAATAAAATTCCAGATCGAGACAGGGTTTTTAAGAAAATGCTTAGCCCAGTTAATCTTAAAAGTATTATTTAGAGTACTGAAGTCCAAAAAGTTGAGCCCGCCAGATTCATAATTATTCATGACAACACTTCTTTTGATATAATGGGTACGATTTTTTCCAGATGAAGTCAAAAAGCATTCTTTCAATATCTTTACAAATGTTACTGTCCAGGTGTAAAGAGAGAGCTGCGTATGTGAGCCGGGATATCCCTTCAGCCTTGGTGAGTAACACTCGGCCTTTTAGAGATAAGTCCCTTTGCAACCACTGGTTCAATTTGTTCTGAGTTTTTTTAATGATTGGAGAGAAATTTACTGAACATCTCACTTTCTGATCTTTAGAGATGACAATACCTAAATATGTAACTTCTTCCCTGATCGGAATGTTGCAGATAGTTTGTAGATTACAATCTCTTATAGGTAGCAGTTCACATTTATTAATATTTAGGCATAGACCGGAGGCCTCTGAGAACTGGTTAATTACTTGAATGGAGACAGGTACCTGGCTCGCATTTTTCAAAAAAATGGTGGTATCGTCAGCAAGCTGACTGATGATAATATCCCTACCCGCGACAGACATTCCTTGTACAACGCTGTTACCGACATAAGTTGAGAGAATTCGTGTACAAAGTAAGAACAGATAAGGGGAAATCGGACATCCCTGACGAATGCCACGTTTCAGATTAAATCTTGGGGAAGTTCCATTTTTCAGTTTGATAGAGCAGTTGCCATTAATATATAACGTTTTAATTGCTTTGCAGAAAAAATTCCCAAAACCAAATTTTTCTAAAGACCAAAAAATAAATTGGTGTTCTACTGTATCAAAGGCCTTATAGAAATCTAAGAAGAGGATGAAGCCATCTTCAGATATCAAGTCAGAGTAGTCAAGAATATCTAAAACTAGTCTAATATTGTTAGAGATGTGCCTGTCCCTCATGAAGCCTGATTGTGTCTCATCTATAATTGTGTCAAGAGTTTCTTTAATTCTCCTGGCAAACATCGAAGCTATAATTTTGTAATCATTGTTTAGCAGACAGATGGGTCTCCAGCTATCAATAAGAAGCACGTCTTTCCTAGGTTTGGGAAGCAATGTGATCAGCCCTTGAGTGAGGCTAGGAGGAAGGGTATTATTCTCTATACTCTCCATAAAAACCTGGAGTAAAAAAGGGGCCAAGTGATCTGAGAACGCTTTGTAAAACTCTGCAGTTAGACCGTCAGTGCCGGGGGATTTATTGTTTTTGAGTAAAGTAATCGAATCAGTGACCTCTGTCATTGTAAGAGGAGTGTCACAATAATCTCTGTCTGCCACATTAATCTTTTTAACGTTATTTACAGAGTTCAGAAATTGAGACGTAACTTCTTCATTGTATTTTGAGCTGTATAGATTGCTATAAAATGTTGAACAAAAGTCTGAAATTAATTTAGCGTCATCAGTAATGATTCCATTAATATTTAAGTTATGGATAGAATTAATTTTGGCACGGTAACTTTCAAGGCGGAAAAAATATGCAGAATTTTGCTCCCCCTCCTCCAGCCATCTCTTCCTAGACCTTACAAAGGCTCCCTCAGCTTTTTGTCGATATAAGTCATCTAATTTGTTTTGAAGTTGCAAAAGAAGTAATTTATCCTCCTCTGAAACTTCGTCAGGGGGCCTTTGAAAAAATTTCAAAAAAATTTTTTACTTATGACTTCTTCTTCTTCTGCTCTTTTAGCTTTAGCAACAGAAGTTCCATAATGTCTTAGGAATTTTCCAGACTCAAACTTAAATAGTTCCCAGTTAGTGTTGTAGGATTTTTCTTTCCTAGCCTTGTCAGAAAAAAGAGTAATTAACTTAATAATTTCAGTCTTAACCTTTTCAAGCTGTAACAAGGAATTGTTTAACTTCCAGTAGCAAGGTTTATAGATTGTATTAGATGCACTAAATTGAATGTTTATATGAATTGCTCTATGGTCAGTGAGGGGAGTGGCAAGGATATTTACTGTAACTTTCTCTTTATCAATGATATTGGATAACAGCCAATAATCTATGCGAGACTGACTGGAACCTGAACTATTACTCCAAGTGAAGGATCTGTCATCAGGAAATTTCTCTCTCCATACATCTACAATGTTAAATCGACCCATGAGTGTTTTAAGGTTTGTGCAGAGGCAGGAGGGCCGCCTAGGGGGTCACCTGTCAACAGCATTATCTAAAGCAATGTTAAAGTCTCCACCAATTAAAAGAAGAGAGTTTGGGTATTTGGTGAGCCAAAATGTAATTCTTTCCTCTATAGAGTCAAGTAACTTATCATTCTCAAGCTTGTTATTATAACCGTAAGGTTAATGACTATAATAATAATAATAATAATAATCTTTATTTGTAGAGCACTTTTCAAAAACAAGTTACAAAGTGCTTTAACAAGTACACAAATACAAAAGCATAAGAACATTAAAAGACTGAAATACAGTTAAATATAAAATTTGTAAAATACAATGAAAATAAGAGGGGTAAAATGAAAGTCAAATAAGATCGGGAAAGGCTCTCCTATAAAAGTATGTTTTAAGAAGCGACTTAAAAGAGTTCACTGACTCAGCTGACCTGATTTCCTCGGGCAGGCTGTTCCAGAGCCTCGGGGCCCTGACAGCAAACGCTCTGTCCCCTTTAGTTTTCATTCGAGACTCTGGAACAGATAGCAGACCTCTGCCCGAGGATCTCAAGGTGCGTGCTGGTGTATATGGTACTAAAAGGTCAGAGATATAACAAGGCGAAAGGCCATGAAGAGCTTTAAAAGTGATCAATAGAATTTTAAAGTCAATTCTAAAACATACTGGGAGCCAGTGCAATGAAGCTAAAACAGGAGTAATGTGATCATATTTTTTTGTTCTGGTTAAAAGCCTGGCAGCTGAGTTCTGGACAGTCTGGAGTCGATCAATAGATTTTTGAGTTAAACAGGTGAAAAGGCTATTGCAATAATCCAGGCGTGATGAGATGAAGGCGTGTAAAAGGGTCTCGGTGTCTTTAAAAGTTAACATAGATCGAATTTTAGCTATATTTCTAAGTTGATAAAAACATGATTGAACAAGTTTTGTGATGTGCTGCTCAAAATTTAATTGACTATCAAACCAAACACCGAGGTTCTTTGCCACGGGCTTAATGTAGTTTACTAGCGACCCGGCAGATGGCAGTATTTGCTTTGCCATTTGCTGAGACCCGATGACGAGGATTTCTGTTTTGTCTGAGTTCAGCTGGAGGAAATTATTTGACATCCATTTTTTAACTTCACCAAGGCAGTTGTTAAGTGAACTCAGCATTCCAGGGTCTGAGGATCTGACAGGTAAGTATATTTGTGTGTCATCAGCATAAATATGAAAAGAAATGCCATGTTTATGGATAATATGTCCAAGGGGAAGCAGATACAAGGAAAACAAAATGGGTCCTAAGACCGACCCCTGAGGCACACCATATTTAACTGGACTGAACGAGGAGACATAGTTATTTACAGACACGCAAAACTTCCTATTTGTCATGTATGATGAAAACCATTCTAGAGCAGTACCAGAGATCCCCACCCAGTGCCTCAGTCTGTCTAACATGATGCTGTGATCAATGGTGTCAAAAGCAGCACTGAGGTCCAGAAGTACAAGGACCGAGCACATGCCTTCATCAGCAGACATTAAAAGGTCATTGGTGACTTTAAGCAGGGCAGTCTCGGTGCTATGGTACTTCCTAAAACCAGACTGAAATTTTTCAAATATTTTGTTATTTTCCAGTACAGTGAGCAGCTGTTTGGACACAGTTCTTTCTAAAATCTTTGCAATGAAAGGCAGTTTTGAAATTGGTCTAAAATTATGTGGGAGGGAGGGATCTAACCCAGGTTTCTTTAAAAGTGGGTTCACGCAAGCCGTTTTAAAATAATCAGGGACACAACCAGTAGATAGGGAGCTGTTAAAAATTTTGATCAAATGGGGCCCAACAGAATCTATCACTTTCAGTAAAAATTTTGAAGGTATTACATCAAGTGGGCTGGAGGACACTCTCATTTGTGATACTGTTTTTAAAAGCTCAGACAAGTCGATGGGATAAAACTGGTTAAAGCTGTCTTGTTGCTGGTGAGGAACCTCTGAGTAATAGGCCGCGGGGGTAATCGAGGCTCTGATTGACACCACCTTATTGATAAAATGAGATAAAAACAAATCACAGTCATCATTACTTCCAGCTGAGGCACAAGGAGGGGTTGGGTGTACCAGCTGATCCACAGTCTTAAACAGAAACCTGGGATTGTGTTTATGTGTAGTAATGAGTTCAGAAAAATAGTGTGTTCTCGCATCCTTAACCATGTTATTGTAGTTAGTTAATAAATCCTTCAGACTGAGGTAATGGACTTGGAGACTGGATTTTTTCCATCTGCGCTCTGCTTTCCTGCATTCCCTTTTTAGGCTGCGAATGCTGTCATTTATCCAGGGTTGCTTCCTAGCCTTAGACGTAGGCCTAACCTTTAGAGGAGCAGTAATATTTAGTGAAGACAAGCAGATATGGTTGAAGTGATCAACCATATTGTTGGTGTTAGAGTCAGACAGGTGTTGGCTTTGACTCTTAAAGGATGCGCAAAATTTTGAAACACTTTGTTCATTCAAAAAGCGAGAAGACACGGAGCTTGGTGAGATGGCATGAGTAACAGGCAAATTGCAGCTAAAAACAATACATCTGTGGTCAGATATGGTCATGTCCACTAATTCCACAGAGGAAATGCTGACACCCAGGGTAAAAATCAAGTCCAGTGTGTGACCACGATTATGTGTTTGCTCTTTGACATGTTGTTTGAAGTTAAAAGAAGTGGCCATATTTAAGAAGTTAGTTGCATTAACATTATTGGGGTCATCAACATGAATATTAAAATCACCACAAAGAACAATTCTGTCATAATTTAAAACCAGATTAGATAAAAATTCAAGAAGTTCAGATAGAAATCTTCCAGGTGGTTTTGGGGGGCGATAAATTATAACAAATAAGATAGGTTGCAGCCCTCCAACCTTAAGAGTGAGAACTTCAAAGGAGTTAAATTCATCACAGCGTACTTGATGACATTTTGAATTTTTCCTATACACGGTCACTAGCCCACCACCACGACCACTGACCCTCGGTTGACTAAAACAATCGTATTGAGGTTGGACACAGTTCAGATAGCTGGGTATAGTCATTAATTTGCAACCAGGATTCAGTTAAAAACATAAAATCTAGATTTGCAGACAAGATAAAATCATTTAAGATAAACGTTTTACTCGAAAGTGATCTCACATTGAAAAGAGCCATTTTAAATGAGTTTGTTCTGGGTACAGGAGTTGGTGCAGTTGTCCTAATCCTTGAGAGATTACTGATATTTCTTTGTGGGATTTGCACATTTCGGTTTACTGGTCTGTGCGTGGTGATGACAGGAATAGAAGTCTTTGGAACAGCGCTGGGGGCAGACGGCTTAACATGCCAGCAGGTGGGGACAGTTTTATGTGGCAATGATGAAGAGATGTGTTCAGTGAGCGGTGGTGTGTCCAGGTGTTTTGCATAAAAGATTAGTCATTCAAGGAAGTCGTGAGTAGACCGCACCACATGCTGTATGTGCGCAGCTAACATTTCTGAACCCCGTTTGTTTGGGTGAAGTCCGTCTGTCTTAAAAAGAGAGGTTCTTTGCCAGAAAATATTAAAATTATCCACATAACACACCTGATGTGCTCTACAAGCAGACTGGAGCCAGTCGTGGAGGCCAAGTAGTCTACTGAAGCGGCCAGCACCGCGACCAACTGTGGGAATGGGACCAGAAATAAAAACTGACTTTCCACACTGCTTTAAAAAGTTAAAAAGACGGTTAAAATCTAATTTTGTCAACTCAGACTGCTGAAGAGCTGTGTCATTTGTTCCGACATGGACTATCACTCTTGTGATGGAATATGATAGAAATATTGTCAACTCTAATTACAGTACAAAGGTAGTGTCCTAGGGAGTCACAGTCTGAGTGTAAGACATCACCAGTGAAAGTATTTTTAAGCGTGGTTACTCCAGCAGATCTCTCTGAGCCATGAGAGAACCAGATATCATTACCCCATTGAGACTTCCAGAAATTAATATCAGCAGATGTGGAATGACTCTCTTGAAAAAAACAAAAATCCGAATGAAGTTGTTTGGCAAATAGAAATAAGGCTTTCCTTTTACAAATCTGTCTTAGACCCCTGGCATTTAACAAACAATAGATAAAGACAAAGTTATTAACAAACGTGAACAAGGAATAAACTAGAAAGTGATTAATAACCAGTTAAGAGTGTATGACTGGATAAGGGGACCGAGTGCTGCTTCTATAAGAAAAATAACGGTAAAGGTGAAAGGAAACAGTCCCGGCCAGCTCCTAAATACAGCACCCCTCAACAGCTGCCTTGGGTATCAAACGGCCTTAAGAGGTAGAACGTATAACAGAAATGGCAGCAATTTAGTAAATTAAAGTGCTTTGTAACGTCTTATTTACAGCACAACAAGAACTATAACATTACAATGTCAACTCTGAACGTAGTGCAAATCAGGCTATCACTGTATGTAGTGCAAATCAAACCAGTAGGTGACCTAGTGATATCAACCAGCAGGCAAGTCTGTTTCTTAGGGGGGCAGGGGGACTTCTGACCCGTTGATAAATCCGCGACCTCCGATGAAGAAGGCTGGTTTGCCCTCCTCTCGAGCTTTTTTTATCACTGGCCACAGTTTGCTCCTTCGGTCTCGGTCTTCCTGAGAGAGATCCTCCGCAAATCTCAACCCGTTGTCACGCAGGTGTGGAGACGTCTTGGCAGCTTTCCATACGGCGTCTCTGCAGAAACGAGCGATGAACTGGATGATGATGCCTCTGGGTTTGTTGTCATGTTGCCGCTTGGCCCCGAGCCGATGGACGGTGTCGATAGTATCAGCCAGCCTGTTCCTCTCCTCCGGCAGAACAGCTTGACAGATCTCGATGGCCTTCTTTCGTATGTTTTCTTTTTCTGATTCTTCAACTCCGTAAAGTCTCAGGTTCCATCTCCTGGAGTATCTTTCTAACTCCGAGACCCTTTGCTGACATGTGTCCACTCGTTTTTCTTCTTTTGCCATTTTTCCCTCAAGTGTACACACTTTGCTCTTTACCTCTTTAATTTCTGCGCACACAAAGTCAATAGTCTTTTTAAGACCTTCAATTTTGAGTGCATTAGCACTGACCATGCTTTCAATGTTGTCTGACCGCGTGTTTATCAGAGTTGAGAGGCTAGCTATGATATCATTGGCGTTGGTCTGGTCAGACCCAGCTGTGTACATCATTTTCTTCGGTGCTGGCGACTTACTGGGAGTGACAGGTAGCGGTGGAAATTCACCCATGAAGTCTTCAGCAGTGGTGAGAGACAGGGAATTGGAGGTATAATCGTGACAATTGTCAATTAGAGCGTTGCTAGCCTTGAGAGTAGCACTGCTAGCATCTGGAATTAGCTTCCGACCGGCGTTCTCTTGACCTCTTTTTCTTTTGCGTTAGTTCGACATATCTCGGTAGTTCGTCTTATGAGTGCTGTTATATTTATCAAAACAAGGTTCGGTGCTTGGCGAGAAAATATATTGAGTTTTACCGTTTTCAAAACTTTCGTTTGCAGAGCTCGGTAGAAAGCGTCTACTCACTCGGCCATCTTGGCACGCCCCCCCGGTTAGATTTGTGTCCGACTTGATCCCGACTTGCTCTGACGTCATGCACACGTGGGCAACGGAAATCTCACGAGAGCAAGGCGGACGCAGTTCTGAGACGCAGGCGGCGCAGTTGCTTTTCCCCGACTGCAAGAGCCAGGCGGACCCAGGCGGACCCAGAGCATGCTGGGAAACGCCGGCTTCTCAGCTGATTTAACACCTGATTGGTTTACAACATGACGTTTTATATAAACTTTTTATTGTTTTTGAATTGGAGCGATTTTAAATGCTATTTGTCTGATTTAAAGACTTATTCTGTAAAGAACACATGTTGTGTGGCTGATAGACGTTTAGAAGTCAGAGACTAAACCTGAGCAGATCACTGATCATTTACAGTGAGTTGTTAATTAAAATCAGCAACAGATCTCATGTAGAGCACTTTGCCAGCCACTCTGTCATAATTAAAACAACTGGAGACTGTGTAAAAGCTGATATGGGGGTCTGATTATATTTTATTAAATCGGAATCGCACCACAGTGTTTTTGTCACTTCCTGTCCAGCCTGAAGGCGGCTGGAAACTGTCCGACTTTACCGCAGCTTTTTGTCACCGCCCCCCGCTGCTGCCGCCTGCTCTCTTCCACTTTACAGGCGAGGCGCAGTTCATCTCGAACGAGCCTAATGATAGCCACTGGCCCAGCAGCACGAGGCTTTGAACGCACCTTTGTTCCTTTTGATGTTGATCCGTGTTATGTGCCTTCTGGTTTTCCCCCTCCAGGGGCCTGTTGCACGAAACCAGGATAAGGGAATAAGCCGTGATATTCAAGTTATCCTGGATGAATTGAGCTTTGACTCGGTTGCACAAAACCAGGTTAAATTAAACCCAGCCAAGTTACCATGGTGATTAATTCTTTGCGACTAGCCTGGTCCAGCACGAGGCTAGACGCTAGCTTCACCTCCTCGTTACTATCCGTATTATATGTAGGGCTGCACGATTATGGTCAAAATGATTATCATGATTATTTTGATCAATATTGTGATCATGATAATTTGTTGATTTTAACTAAAATTAATTTTATTGTCACATTGGGTATTTATAACTGCTTTCACATCCATATTATGCTACATTCTTCTTATGTTGAAGTTATATGTTGTACATATATATACAGCTGCAACACATGGAAATGAAAATTATCTAAAATAGCCTAGGTTTTATTTTTTTAAAATGATTCACTTGTTTTCAACAATAACTGATAAAGAGAGCTAGGGAGAGTGGGGGGGTATGCAATGGATGCCACTCACAGAGACGGCTGACTCATTAGGAATGGATGGGGGGGGGGGGGGGGGGCGATGGACGTACTCACAGATAGACGGCTGACTCATTAGGAATGGATGGGGGGCAATGGACGTACTCACAGAGAGACGACTGACTCATTATGAATGGGTCCAGCTGGTTTCGTCTCACATGCTGTTTCTCTACGAAGACAGGTTTGTCCCTCATATTTAACAATATACAGGTGTGTTAATAACAATTAAAACTGTGGACAAATGTCAGAAGCTTGACAAAGGCGCTGTCGCCGCTCTGTCTCTGTTGCTGGGGAGCCTGTGTTAGTGAATGGGGGGGGTCTGCGCGGAGAGTAATGGCGGTTTTCCACTGCGTGGTATCTACTCGACTCGCCTCGGCTCTACTCCCCTTTTTTGGTTTTCCATGACGAAAAAAAGTCCCTGGTCCCAAGAGTGCGGAGTGTGTTTCCAGAACAAACGGGACATTTAATACAAATCTAGCCGGACACCGACAGATTATCCACTCTCTGCCCTATTCTCACTTTTCAACTGTTCGGGCTACTAGCGGCTTCATGTCGTTTCCAATATTGCACACTGTTACTTTAAAAAAACAAGACAATATATATAACAAAAGTTTTTATTTAGCTTTGCAAGTAGCGCATCAAACCCTCCCGTACTTCCCGGTCTTCTTCCTCTGCACCCTGTGACAGTGTCCCCGCCAGCTCTGCTGTCCCAGATGCATCCCAGTCATTAGTCATAAGCCTCTCCGTGACTCTCATAAAGATTATAGAAGTCCAGCAGGTCAGAATCAGAGATCTCACCGGTCGGACATCGCCCACCGGACGGTCTGCGGCGGCAAATTTGCAAAGCGTGAATGCTCTGAAACACAAACAGTACACAGCAAACATGTTTTGGTGTGTAATCATGGTTGCTAAAGTTCATGTACTTTATATAGCGTCTAGTAAATACTGACTGCGACGCCGAACACATGCAAATGTTGCTATAGTGACCAGCCACGCTGAGGCTTTACTCAATCTGCAATGGAAAACGGACACATATGGGCCGAGCCGAGCCAAGCCGAGCTGTTACCAGCAGTGGAAAAACGCCATAAGAGGAGACAACCAAACACAGGCACGGCTTTAAAAAAGAAATGGGTCATGTAACGCAAAATCATATAAACCATATTGATATAAACAACGTTGCTTTGTTTATAGAGATGCAGCGGATTGACCTAGAGGAAAAATATTACTCACGCCCTAGAGCCCTGTGAGCTAACAGACACTAACTAGCACCCTAGAGCCCTGTAAGCTAATAGACACTAACTAGCACTCTAGAGTAAGGCTGCACGATTATGGCCAAAATGATAATCACGATTCTTTTGATCAAATTTTTGATAGCGATTATTTGTTGATTTTAAACAAAACAAATTTTATCATCACGTAGGCTATTTATAACTATGAGAGGCAGTGTGATGGACGCTACTCACAGAGAGACAGCTTACTCATTATGAACGGGTCCAGCACGGGTCGAATGGCGGTTACACGTCGCGTGTATGAAATGTCTGTATCGTCACTGCGCTGCATTTTTATGAACTATGATATTCTGGCCATGGGTCACATCTCTGGCCCAGGTCCAGGTCCAGGTCCAGCAGCTCCATCTCCCACGCTGTTACTCTACCAACTGAAGTTAGTTAGTCAATATTGTGATCACGATTATCATCACGATTATTCTTTGTTGTTAACCAAACAACTTTTATTGTCACATAGGCTATTTATAACTGCTTTCACATCCATAATGTGCTACATTCCTCTTATGTTGAAGTTGTATGTTGTATAGACATACAGCTGCAACACATGGAAATGAAAATTATCTGAGATAAATAGCCTAGGATAAAAAAAAAAAAAGTATTTCTGTGAAAGCTCCTTCACTTGTTTTCAACAATAACTGATTTAAAAGAGCTAGGGAGAGGGGGGGCGACCACGACGACGTACTCACAGAGAGACGGCTGACCCATTATGAATGGGTCCAGCGGGCTCCGTCTCACACGCTGTTACTCTACCAACTGAAGTTAGTTGCATTCAATAACTTCTTCTGTGTTCTTCGCCGTGGCGGTCGCGATAGCAGAGTTACCAGCGGAAACACTGGTACAAATACAGGTTTGCCCCTCATACTTAACAATATACAGCGGTGTTAATAAAAAATTAAAACTGTGGACAAATGTCAGAAGTTTGGACCAGGCCGCTGTGTGGCCGGGCTGCGCGGAGTAAGAGGAGAGAGAGTAGAGGAGAGAGCCAACACAGGTACGGCTTTACAGACGAAATGGGTCATGTAACGCAAAATTAAACCATATCCATATAAACAACATTGCAGCGGACGCGAGGACATTAGCACCGGTGCGTCCCAGAGGAGCTAACAGACGCTAACTAGCACCGACTAGCACTGGTCACTGCTGTTGTCTTAAAAACAACTGACGAGACAAAATGTTGCGTTTACTGGTAAACCTTGAGACCGACGTATTACCGACTGTTATCTGTTGAGTTTTCTTCCTGTTACTCTGTCCTCTGTGACTGTCTCCATCTCGAAACTAAGCTGCGCGGTGCGGGGAACTACTCTGACTGGCTCATGATCAGACAGTGGTTTACGGAGCAGTAGATGGGCTTTTGCCAAAAACCCGGGGCGTTCTATGAAATGAAAAAAAAAATTGCTTGATTACGCAAATTTGATCGTGGGAAGCCAAAATCGTGATCACCTCAAACTTGCCCCAAACGGACCCCACTGTATTCCCTTAAAGAAGCAACCAGGCCTGCCTTGTGTTTAAATATAGTAAAACACAGTCAACTAGAATTCACTCACACCTCCCATTAATTCTTCTAACCCTTGTATCATTATCTCTGCATGTCCCCCCCCCTTCCTCCATGGGTCTACTAAAGGCACCTTCAGCAGACGGCAAGCTGGCGACCAGAGCAGGAAAGAAGGGCAAGAAGGAGGAGGAGGAGGAGGAAGAGGATTATGTTGTGGAGAAGGTTTTGGACCGCAGAGTGGTGAAGGGAAGAGTAGAGTTTCTGCTGAAATGGAAGGGGTTCTCAGAGTAAGTATGAGTCTAGAATATTAATGCTTGGTGTTCTTGGTCCTGAGATATATCATATATATTTACATATTGCAAATAGGTGTCAGCATGGTATCATGCCCTCAAAGTTGAAGGTTTGGTATTATGACACTAGGTTGCAGACCCACAAATAACCTTACAAGATGGCAATAGAAAAAGGAATAATAGGAATGACAATTAGATTGAGAATGGATTGTCTAAAAACAAAGTGTGAGGAGATGTTCTTCTGTCTGCACTCACCTTTCCAGTGAGGATAACACATGGGAGCCACAAGACAGCCTGGACCTGGACCTTATCACCGAGTACCTGCAGAAACACAAGGAGACGGAGGAGAAGAAGAAGAAGGAGGGCAAGAGGAAAGGTGTCAGGGAGGAGGAGGTGAGTGAAGGAAAGAGGGTACTCCAGACTGAAGAGTCCCAGAAATCTAATCTCAATATTAATGAATGCACACAGAGGGTTTAACAAATGTCTTTTAGGATTTATATATCCTACCGTAATTCCTCAAAGAAAAGCCGGTAGTCAATTAAACTGGTTTGGGGATTGGGCTGGCCCCTCCATAACATCCATCTGGTTCATCTGGAACCAAGACTTTGCTCCTTCCTGGTGTGTTTGGGTCCTTGTCTTGTTGAAAGACCCAGTTTCAAAGGCATCTCCTCCTCAGCATAATGCAACGTGACCTCTTCAAGTATTCTGATGTATTGAAACTGATCCATGATCCCTGGTATGTGATAAACAGGCCCAACACCACAGTATGAGAAACATCCCATAACCACCATGCTTTACTGTCTTCACAGTGGACTGGGGCTTGATTTCAGTGCAGGGGGGTCGGAGGACAAACTGCGGCTCCTAGACCCAAAAAGAACAGTTTCCCTCTCGTCATTCCCCAGAATGTTGCTCTATTTCTCCGTTGGCCAGTCAATGTGTCCTTTGTTGTTTCCCACGTCGGTCAGGCTTTGGATGCCATTTCAAGGCATCTGAAATCCTTTTGGCAGAGCAGCTTATAATCTTCTGTACTTCTTTAGGTTTTCCCCTCTCATATAAACTTTTTAATCAAAGTCTTCTGTTTCTCAGAGCAATGTCTGGAACGAGCCATTTTGCTGAGTATTCAGTGTCAAATGCACTATAACCAGCATGCACAATATGTGCTTCCTTCCTTCCTTAAATATGTATATATACAGTATATAGATTAAATATGGGCCATAACTGACACCTGTTTCTTCACAGAATCAATCAGCTCACTAATTGAACACAACACTGCTATTATTGTAAACATGCTCCTTTCAATTACAGATTCAATTCCACAGAATGAGCAGCATGCATGTCATGACTGTTGGTTTTCTAGGACTCTACAACACTTACTAGTAAATGACTTGCCATGTAGAAATATAACTTTTACCAAAAAAATATGATTTATGAGTTTAGTGATGCTATTATTTTAAACACAACTTTACATCAAAGCTATTTTTTTAAACATCCATGACCACAACATGTGTTTTTCAGAGAAGTCAGTGATGCTCAGCAGTTTTATTCCAGAGCACAGCAGAAAGCTCTGCTGAGCTTCAGAATGCTTGAGGAAATGTAGCTTGTGTGGACAATACCACATTCCACTACCATATTACTTTCTTACACAATACTGCTGGCTATACAAGTTTGATTTAGCAAAAACAACATAAAACAAAAGGTCAAAGGTCAACTGGTGCCCCTCATTGCTAATGTCTATCAGTAACTATGGTTCCAATTTACTTTACTGGAGTAGAGCTAGCAACATGAAGACAACACGGTAACCCCTACGGATACCAGTGAGAGCTAAAAATCTGTGGGAAAATGTTACATTTACAACTTTCCCGGCTCAAAAAATCTCGGGTGATCCCCCATTTGTTACCGGCTGGCTAAAGGCTGGCAACAAAATGGAGGCCACACATAAATTGATCAAAAGTAGTTTATTTATCACAAACTAACCAACAATGGATGTTACATTTCCCACACTGCAACTCCATAATAGTGATGTTGGTAGATAATTAAGAAAGGTAATGTCAAACAATGTTCCATAGACATGCTCTAAATGTTGTTTCTAGTTTAAGATAGAGCTCTACAGCATGGCACCTCACTAACTCACTCTCTTGGTTTTTCTCTGTTGATAGAAACTGAGAGGAAGAGGAGTCAAACGTCACCGCGGTCAGCAGTGTGACAAATCCTTCACAACATCAGGATATTTAAAGATTCATCAGAGAGTTCACACTGGAGAGAAACCTTACAGCTGTGCTCAATGTGGGGCAGTTTTCACACTACAGAGTACCCTGAAAAGACATCAACGCATTCACACTGGAGAGAAGCCGTACAGCTGTGAACAATGTGGGGAAACATTTTCTCGTGGTGGTAACCTTAAATCTCACCAGCGCATTGATACTGGAGAGAAGCCGTACTGGTGTGAACAATGTGGGGAAACCTTTTCTCGTGGTGATGCCCTTAAATCTCACCAGCGCATTCACACTGGAGAGAAGCCGTACTGGTGTGAACAATGTGGGGAAACCTTTTCTCAGAGTGGTAACCTTAAAAGACACCAGCGCATTCACACTGGAGAGAAGCCGTACAGCTGTGATCAATGTGGGGAAACGTTTTCTCAGAGTGGTCACCTTAAATCTCACCAGCGTATTCACACTGGAGAGAAACCGTACTGGTGTGAACAATGTGGGAAAATGTTTTCTTATAGTAGTCACCTTAAAAGACACCAGTGCATTCACACTTCCTCGTTGTGAACATGTTTCAGAGCCAAGCGGTTTCCTCCTCCTCATGCCCTGATAGCTGTGTTGTTATATTCTGATCTTCTCTCCACATTGAAGGCTGACAAACAGTAACTCTATCTTCTGAACAGCATGTATGTTGTCCTGGCTACGACTACATATTACGCTCCCTCCCTTTGAAGGGGTAGTCCTGTCATTCATGTAGATAGTTTTAACCCTCTGCTTTGAACCGTAGCGGACTCAGTTCTGAGACGCAGGCAGCACAGTTGCTTTTAACCAACTGTAAGACCCAGGCGGACCCACAAGGGCATGCTGGGAAACGCCAGCCTCTCAGCTGATCTAACAGCTGATTGGTTCAGAATTTACTGAACATGATGAAGTTATTATGAAGTTTTTATTCAATATCATTCATAACAAGAATAGTTTTTTTATTTTCTTCCATTTTGCGACAGTGGCGAGGAAAAACTTTTTTAGAAAACCTCGGTCAGACCCAGGCTCTTGGTAGGCGGTGTCTGATTTTAGAATTGGCAATAATTAGTTTTGTAGCAGTTCTGCAGTTCATGGCATAGCAGGCAGCATTACAAGGCACAGCAGGACGTGGACGGATAGTGACGTGTAGAAGTCACAGAACGTGTAGCTGGCAATTGCTGTCTCAGATTACATAAGATTGACTCAGAATCTCACATAAATGAAAAGATTTGATTATTGATTTTGAATTTGCTAATTTGCAGGCCAGAACACATGTGTGGCGGATAGTGACGTTTAGACATGTTCAGATTACAGATCATCTCCAGTCTGATTAAAATCAGCAACAGATCACATGTAGAGCTTTTTGAGAGCTACTCTGTCATAATAAAAACAACTAGAGATTGTACCAGCTGATATATGGGTCTGATAACATTTTATTAAACCGGACCACAGTGTTCCCCTCACTTCCTGTCCAGCCTAAAGGCTACGTAAACATCTGGAAACTGTCCGACTTGGGAGCGGATTCTGGCCCCCGGCTCTCGTCCCCTTTACAGGCCAACGAGCCTCATGTGAGCTGTCCCGCTCTGTTCTTTACAACTCAAGGGACAGATGTGCAAACAGTGACTATTGAGTCTTTTAACTGCAAGGTATTTTCCAACTAAATAACACAAATGAGTACAACCTTTATAGTAACCAATAGAAACAATTAGCTACTTTTCAGACAATTATGGAACTGATTAAGTTGAAGAAAATAATGTGATGTATTTGGTGTAACAATTATAATCTAATCAACTAAAATATGATTATAACCAGAAGACAGAATGAAGGAGTGTTGAAAGGAGGTTCAGTTGAAAATCCAAGAAACCCAAAGCTAAAGCTAAAAATATATGTTCTGCTTGAAATATAACTCACAGCTAAAATATGTGTTTGCTTTAAGTATAACTCTCACCTAAAAAATGTGTTTGTTAGAAATATAACTCACAGGTAAAATATATATATACTGCTTAAAGTGTGTCATGTCACCCATTAATGAATTGTTTTGATGAAAGTATGAACTAAATATTAGAAACGGCTAAAACTAAAAAACTAGTATTTGTGAGGTGTGACCTTTGGCACACTTTTAAGTGTGCTAAGGGTCCCTTACTGTAACAAGTGGAACTGGTCGGAACTGGTCATCTGCTGTGGCCACCTGTGTGATAACGCAGTGGTGGAAATACCCTGTTTTCCAGAAGGGAGGGGTTTTTAGCCTTGACTTTTAGTATAAATATGAGTTGATGTGGCCACTTTCTTCAGCAAAAGCATACCCACCTATCGGGTTTTATCTAGTCTCTGATTTTGATACTCTTTGCTTTTCGGGCAGAAAGGGAAGGAAATATTTCTGTTTTTTGTACTTGTTTTTTGACTATTCACTAAAGAATAAAACCACCTGAGCTTGTTGTGAGCTAGGGGACCAAAAGACTTGTATTCCTTGATTTTAGTCATTTAATTTCTCTCTGTCACACCTCAGCTTTCCGAGGGTAGAAGTTTCCCTCCCGTGAGGGCAGTTAAGACTCCTCTATAACCACCTGGGTGAGTTGCAGCCCGCGGGGATCGACATTGACAGTCAGACCTCCTGTTATCTCCTAGTGGGGGTGCATTCCCCATCCGCTCTGCCGGCAGAGCCACCGAGCACTTAGCCTCTCTTAGAACGGCGACCAACAAAAGCTAGCGGGCGTCCTTGAGAAGGAGGGGACCTCCGGTGACCCTGGGAGGAACGGTTCCTAACCGTTAGTACTAAAGAAAAATCATTGGTTGTAAAGATCCCCTCGTGCAGCGCTTAGAATATACAGGGGGACAAGAGCCCGTTAGTGGGGACGTCTGGGGTAAAAATCTGAAAAGGCCTCTTGCCTCGCCTCCGGTGTCCCTGATCCGAGTGGGGGCCCTTTAAATTTAGCAAGGGTGTGTGTGTCTCTAGTAAAAAGAAACTAAACTAATTATTACTAAATATAATAATTACTAATTAATTTTTTGTGTTTAAGTGTTAAATTAGCAGTCACTGTGTGTGGATCGAAAATCTAGCATTTATACAATCAGGGAAGTATCAAAGTAACTCCTTTTAATATAGGCCTAACCATCCGCCCCGCTGATAGTAACGGGTGGTATTATACGGCAGAAGCGGGCATAGTAGGGACGGGGGTTACTGAGGTGAAGGTATAAAAGGAGTTAGCCCTTAACCAAACGAGAGCGATACGACACCTCAGTAACTGTCACACCGTTCGACACCTTTAAATTAGAAGTTTAAACAGAGACACAACAGGAAGAATAAATCCATCAAATCAAGTCCCCAATAATCAGCATGTGGCCTTGTTTTATTTCAGGTAGTCAGCATGGAGCTGTTCCACATTCCCAGACATTTAAAACAAGTCAATCATTGGCGTTATTCTACGAGTCAGATGAATAAATCAGCTGCCTGCTATTTGAGCTGCTCTGTTTCCTGCGGCTCCGTCATTCTTTAGTGTCCTCTGGAAACAGGTTGCTGTCCTTTGTTTCTTTTGGAGGACATCATCAGTGTCTTTGCTGTAGTCTGAAGAAACTCCAACAGATTTAAAACCACATGCAGTCACAGAAAATACAAACAGGGAATAGAAAATGTCAGACAAAGAATATGAAATGAAAAGTCCCCAAAGTACGAAAATATAATGTTAATCTACCAAACAACAATAACTGGAGAGCATCCAATTAAACATGGCCGACTTCCAGTATGTCGGTAATGAAGAGAGGAATGTTTGGACATATTACAGACTCATTTTATTTTTATTTAACCTTTATTTAACCAGGAACAATCCCATTGAGTTACAGTAACTCTTCTTCCAGGGAGTCCTGCCAAGACAGGCGGCAATGAGTTTCATAAAACATAAAAGACAGGACAATTGTTCCATACTACACCACAAACAAGACATTACACTTAACTTAAGCTAATGCAGACATCCAACTTAAAGGGCACCTAGTTAAAAGCAATTACACTGTTCAGGCAGAGTTGACTTTAAAAGGTTTTAAACCAAATTTGACCTAAAGTCCAAATTCAGGCCTTCCACACATTGGTTGTTAAACCATGGACCAAATCGCTGTGTAGTCTCACAATGCTAAAACTTTTTGTGTTCCAACATTTGGAAGTTTTTGATATTTAAAGGGTTCAAAAGTGTGTTCAAAGGTTAAAACTAAAAGCCCTAGAGCAGCCATGCCACGTCAAGGCTCAAATAAGAAAGCAGCCCGGAGAAGTACTAAACTGAACATTCCTTTTTCTGTTCATCCTAAAGTCCTTAAACATGTATTTTCTAAATTATAGAAAAGATCACGTGACCGGTGTTTGCAAGGGTTGCTCAGAACTGAGGCCCTGCATCCTCCTCTGCATTTTACAATAAAAACCAGGTCATTCTTTCTCATTCAACGTCAGTCATTTTATTTGTTACCACTGTGACTTAGTGAAATGTCTGCAGGCGCAAAAAGGTCCTGGAAAAGCAACAATGTGCTTCAATAAGCGGTCCACAACGCAGTAAAGTAAGCATTGCTGCAACACATCAGGACAGAGCTTGAGAGGCAGGGAGACAACAGGCAGATATGAAACCTGAATTGATGACAAGAAGAAATTTGAGTTTAAGCTAGCCAAAAGGGAGGACGGATTGAGATATAACAATGTACGCATTATTGGACTGTAAAAGAAGACCCAGTGCGATTCCTGCAGAAACAGCTACTGGTTTGGAGTCCCTCCTTACAGAACAGGGCCACCATCAACATGGACAGAGCACACAGAATCAACGTCAAGGGTACAATGACACATACGCTGATTTGAAGGTGTCTGAGATACCAGGACCGCCAAGCAATTCTTCAGGGGTCAGCAGGAAGGCCCGATCAGTACTCCAATGCAACGCTGCACTTTAAGCCTGACTACAGTGCTTTCACCGTCCAACAGCACCAGAAGTACAGCGTACATTTCATGCTAAAATTTCATGCTAAAATGTCATGCTAAATTTCAAGCTAAAATTTAGGTTATTTATCCAGCCACCCTGAAAGTAACCCACGGAGGGAGAACGCTCACATTCACTACATCCAAGAAAGTGGACATGTTCTGTCGGGAGCTGGATAAAGATGATGAAGGGACATCCATGCGAGGTGCTTCAGCAGGTGGGGATTAGTGGAGTCTGGAACACTGTGCAAGTTTGACTCGAGGGCACTGTATGTAAGTTTGGGATCCAAGCTTTAAATGAACATTTAATTTGGTTTGACTTTTCAATTTACAATCTATATTTATTACTCTCACTAGGATGGTGTGCTAATAATTAATAACTAATAATTTATGAGAATGTCGGTAACAAACAGTAGGGGGCAGCATTACCCCGTTGCAGCAATAGTCTGCCTAATTCAAAGCAGAAGAATGTGTTTCCTTTGGTAGAGTTTTAATACAAAGACGTTATTTTTCCTAATCTTAAATGGTCATTACTGCTGGTCAGCCTTCAATGAGGAGAGAAGATCAGAATATAAGAACACAGCTATCAGGGCATGAGGAGGAGGAGGAAACAGCTTGGCTCTGAAACATCTTCACAACGAGGCAGAGTGAATGAGCTGGTGACTTTTAAGGCTAATACTGTGAGAAAACCTTTTCCCACATTGATCACACCAGTACGGCTTCTCTCCAGTGTGAACACGGCGGTGGCTTTCAAGGTTACCACTCAGAGAAAACCTTTTCCCACATTGATCACAGCTGTACGGCTTCTCTCCAGTGGGAATGCGTTGATGTATTTTTAGATTACTCTGTTGTGTGAAAGCTGCCCCACATTGATCACAGCTGTAAGGCTTCTCTCCAGTGTGAATGCGTTGATGTGTTTTTAGGGTACTCTGTCGTGCAAAAGCTGTCCCACATTGATCACAGGTGTACGGCTTCTCTCCAGTGTGAATGCGTTGATGTGTTTTTAGGTGTCCCTGCTGTGTGAAAGCTGCCCCACATTGATCACAGCTGTGTAGATTCTCTCCAGTGTGAACTCTCAGATGAATCTTTAAATATCCAGATGTTGAGAAGGATTTCTCACAGTGCTGACAGTGGTGACGTTTGCGTCCCTTGCCTCTCTGTTTCTATAGCAACAGACAAACAGAGAGAGTTAGTGAACAACCTTCTTTAAACCCTTTCTCACAATTATAACTCTTCATTAAATAATTTATGACAAAATTAAGGAAAATATTGCTAACATGTTTTAATGAAAGCAAATCCACTTTTCATGTCCTGAAATATTCTAAATCTTTCAGGCAAACTTTAATGAAACAACTGCAACGCTGTAATGAAACAAGAAAGTGTGGCAGATGATGGTGGACCACCTGAATGCGTAAGCAGTCTACAAATATAACATGAGCACTTTAAAAGTTAGCAGAAGATAATGTTACTCAGGAACTTACCATTAAGATAAAATAAAAAATCTTATCAACAATGCTAGAATATGATGCATAGCCTACATACCTACCTCTATCTCTGTCTCTCTTTTGGACTCTGAAATCTAGAAACTGTACAAATAATGAAATTAATCAACTAAATGTCCACTGTATACATGACTGTAATAGTGTATTCATCAGTTTAAAATTGATGTAATAATATATATAAAAACCATTGAAGTGTCTTCTGCCCTCACCCCAGGAAGGCAGAAGTCTGTTTATTCTCTGAATGGGGGGTGACAGAAACCCCTCCCTCCTCGTCGTGACCTTTTTGACCAAGCACCTAAACACATATCCCAACTGGACTATTTCCTGCCATTAAACGTCTCACACATTACCACACAATCATCATAGTACACTTTAACTTTAACATCCTGTATGGCACCACGCCCTCTTCTCTCCCTCAAACATTTACCATAACCTCACGGGGGGGGTGACTTCTAGCTAGCAAAACTTTTTATGCATCAGTGGCCTCCCATTGAACCACTTCCTCAATTGACTGCACACAGCTTATTTTGCATTGTGGCCAAAATTAACTTTACCCGCTGATATTCTATAATCATGTCTACAACAAAAGAAATATCTCAACACAATATGCATTTATGATCATTAAATGAAGAAATCAGAGCCTGTGTCGCCTAGTCAAAGTGTAGGACTAAGTACCTGTTTTAAAACTGCATCAACAGCTTATAATGTCTTGTTTTTACTTTATTGGCCTACATGAAATAACAAATAACAAATATGAGTTGATATGTGTGAAACATTCAAATTTACCAACACATGAATTGATCATTGTGAATGATGTAGGACTTCTAGCTGGTCACCCTAAAATGCACCAGAATGCGGGAAATTAAGTCATGTTTGTAAATGAGAATTGGTTCTCAAACAGTTTACCTGGATAAATAAAGGTTAAATAAAAAATTAAAAAATCACGTCTACAAAATTCAAAAAGGAACCCCAGAACCCCCCCCCCAGCACAAACAGCCCCACCGAGAATATTTTTCACAAGCCGCCAATGTGATATAATAATATAAACAAAAACCCTTGAGGTGTCCTCGTCCTGTTGTTTCATGAGTGTACAGTAGTCTCCACTGGTCTAGTGAACTAAGACTATAAGTAAGGTGGATTGGACATTATAATTGTAGAATCATCCCAAATTATAGTCCCGGTTTATTGGAAAGAACACACACTGTGTGCTAAGAATGGCAAATACAATGCACATGGAAAAGTGATCTACTGTTATTCTCATGAAAACAAAAAGAAATAAATGATGTAAAGAGATGTGCTGGTCTCTGGCCAGTCTGCTGCTGTTAGAACCGTTATAGAAACACGTGTAGAGGACGTTATATATTGTCCTTCATCACTGACTCATTTAGAACTGTATCAGTCTTTTCTTATGTTCTCATCAACTGTCATACTATATTCACTACAGACTTCTAACAACAATATAACCGGCAGTTTATTAGTCTTTATAGAGGCAACGTAACAGCACCGATGACTGTCACATGGATATTTTATTTAAATAATGATAATATCAGAACTTAACTGAACAGCAGAATGCTCCTGTTGTATATTATATATTGCTAATAATAACAGTACGATGGTAAAAGCACTGCTGAGTGAACAAAGGCTGCAGGATTTATAAATCCTGGCTATTAGCCTGGTCAGGAGCAGGCTAGCTGTTAGCCTGGCTGTTAGCCTGGTCAGGAGCAGGCTAGCTGTTAGCCTGGCTGTTAGCCTGGTCATGAGCAGGCTAGCTGTTAGCCTGGTCAGGAGTAGGCTAGCTGTTAGCCTGGCTGTTAGTCTGGTCATGAGCAGGCTAGCTGTTAGCCTGGCTGTTAGCCTGGTCATGAGGAGGCTAGCTGTTAGCCTGGTCAGGAGTAGGCTAGCTGTTAGCCTGGCTGTTAGCCTGGTCATGAGCAGGCTAGCTGTTAGCCTAGTTTATACATCCAGAAACCCTGGAAAACCCCGGCCTAATCCACTATCTAGGTCTTGTGAATAGGCCTCCTAGTTTAGACTCGTTGTTGTGTCCTAAACACTGACCTGAACATGGCTGGTACAGTAGGCCGGGCCTGCTGCTGGTCCTCTGGGGACCTGGTTGGTCCACTGCTCTGGGTTCTGGTCCTCCTCCATTCCTCTATTGTACTGAAAACCTCATAAAAATTAAAACCACAAGTGCAATAGTTCAAAAGAATAGGAGAATTAAATGTGGACTCTTAAACATCAGATCTCTCTCTTCTAAAGGTGTACTAGTAAATGAATTGATATCAGATTCTAATATTGATCTATTCTGTCTTACTGAAACCTGGCTGGGTAATGGAGAATATGTTAGTCTAAATGAGTCCACCCCCCCCAGTCATATTAATACTCACATTCCTCGAGGCGCAGGCCGAGGAGGTGGAGTTGCAGCTATCTTTGATTTTAGTCTACTAATTAGCTCTAAACCTAAACTAAATTATAACTCATTTGAAAGTCTTGTTCTTAGTCTTTCACACCCAAGTTGGAAATCAATGCAACCAGTTCTATTTGTTATAGTGTACCGAGCACCTGGTCCATACTCTGAATATTTATCCGAATTTGCAGAGTTTCTATCGAACTTAGTGCTAAAAACGGACAAAGTTATTATTGTAGGGGATTTTAATATTCATGTGGACGATGAGAATGATAGCCTTAGCACTGCGTTTATCTCTCTATAAGATTCTATTGGCTTCTCTCAAAGTGTACATAAACCGACTCACCGTTTTAACCACACCCTCGATCTTGTTCTGGTATATGGTGTGCGACAGTATTTTATCTAAAGACTTAACAGTAACAGCTATTTTACGTTGTGTTACTAGTTGGACAATACTAAAATGTGTTATAATACATTCTAGATTGTGTCTCTGGATATATGATTGCTTTGGTATGTAATTCTTATTACTCTAACTTTAGCATTGACTTGAATGTTGAATTCAGTAAGTGCTACTTGTTGGGGCAGTTGAACATGTCAATGATAAAGACTAACTAAAGATGGATGTCATTGTAATCACATTGAGATCACCTCAAATAGAGACACTGATGATTATTGGGTTCATAAGTGCTTCTCTTTGGGGTTGTCTTGGTAGTGAGTTCATCATCAGACATATCTCTGAACAAATGCAGAGACAGCCTATTTTACAATTCTTCCCAACAATAGTAAAATGAATTCATCGGGCAGCAAAACTACCCACAGCACTGACTTGTGTATGCATTAAGTGCTACTTGTTGGTGTAGTTTTGCTGACCTCTGAAGTCCAGGTTTTCCTCCATAAAGAAATGTATAAAATGGATATTCTCCCCGGTTACTAGTTGAACAATGCTGAAATGTTCCAGGTCCAAATTTGTTGCAGGCCATGACGGACCACTGAAGTCACAACGACCCACGGGATCTACATGAATTCATGTATGATCACGCGATATAACAGGATGTAGTTTCTATAAACAGAACCACAAAACCTTATGAATGAACTAGCTTAAACTTGCATTTCTCTGAATTTCATGTGTTTTCATGTATCATCTTAAGTCTGTGTTGATATAGTTTCTGTGTAAATGTAACATGCCTTTTTCATTTGCTACCAGGGCTTAATGAGTAGCATGGGGATTGGGTGGACATGATGATGGGATGCAAACAGAGGTAATGACTGCAACAACTAGGTGCTGCAGGGATTTGAACCCTAGATCTCCTGTTTACTAGACAGGCACTTTAACCAGCTAAGTCACAACACCCTCTTGAGTACTACTTACAAACAAACCAACAAACTTACTCTCATTCAGAAGCTATAGACGAGCGGTGCAAATATTTCATCAGTGATGTGGTAAGCTTGTGGTAAGAAATTGGTCCTGAGTCTGTTGGTTTTGGCGTAAAGTGCTCTGTAGCGCCTACCAGAGGGGAGAAGCTGGAATTGGTTGTGTCCGGGGTGAGATGGGTGTCCGGAGTGAGATGGGTGAGAGGGCGCGAGGCCATCCGTCATCACCTGCACACTTGATGAGTGCCATCGGTGGAAGTCTAAACCAATGATTCCCAAAATGGCTGACCTAACAGCGTGCACCCCACCTGCACCTATTAAAGCCAGCATTCCACTACACTGGTATAGACTGTTTTCAGCCACATATAATGTTATAAGACAACAACACATGTTACTTTTGTGCTCTGGAAAATTAGGCAACTGGTAACTTTGTTGCACCGGTTAAGAATAACGAATCATATGCATACACTTTATTAAGTGAGAACCAGGCACTGCTGGGATTTGGACCCAGGATCTCCTGTTTACAAGACAGGCGCTTTAACCACTAAGCTACAGCGCCTTCTACAGAAAAGCCTGTCTTGCAAGAATACAATGAGCTAATGAACAGGGTTGCTTCCATCCATCCACCTTCGTCCAGCAGCTCCAGTAGGGGACCCCTACGAACTCCGGCAAATGAAAACAACTGGACGTGTCCTTGAGCAACGCCTCAGGACTCACTGTTCATAGGCAGACCTACCGAGAACCACAGAAGTCCTATGCAAGGACCTTGAGAGATGAGAGACCCTTTCCCCACAGCCCTGGTAAAATCCAACCTCCATACCATAAGTCCCCTCATCACAAAGATCATTATTCAATTCAATTTTCAATTCAATTTTATTTATAGTATCAATTCATAACAAGAGTTATCTCAAGACACTTTACAGATAGACCACATATCCACTCCCTCCGGTCAGGCGGTTCAGTCAACACTGAAAACAGCTGTTATCATGCCATTTCTCATGGAAAGCCATGGAAAGCTTAAAACACAGTCCTAATTTAGTCCTCCTCAACAGTCAACATAGTGTTTGCCGTGTGGCATGTCTGTTTTTATTTCTCTCATGTTAACAGTATTGACCAATACGGTAGGCATTCTAACCTCAGCTGACACGCTCACGCCATGCAGGCAGTGTGCAGGAGCCCTAAGCTTCCAAGGTAAGACTGAAATTCATGATATTAAAAACTTTATAATCTTTACACTAAAGTTGCTAAAACACCTCCAACAAAAGGCTTTTATTCGCTTTACATTGACACATGTAATGTTATGGTACAAAACAACATAACATGTCACTTTAGTGCTCTAGAAAAACAGGCTTCATCTTTGTGGCACATGTTAAGCATCACAAACCATGTGGAAACACTTTATTAAATGACAACCAGGCACTGCTAGCATTTGGACCCAAGACTTCCTATTTACAAGACAGGCGCTTTAACCACTAAGCTACAGCGCCTCCTACAGTGAAGTCTGTCTTGCAAAAATATGATGACCTAGTGAAAAGGGTTCCCTCCATCCATCCATCTTTGTCCAGCAGCTCCAGCAGGGGACCCCAAACTGCCCTTTGCCGAGCCACATAAACCAGCTCCAACTGGGGGATCCTGAGGCTTTCCCAGGCCAGGTTGGAGATGTACTCTCTCCACCTAGTTCTGGGTCTTCCCCGAGGCCTCCTCCCAGCTGGACGGGCCTGGACCAGCTCTCTACGGAGAACCCCAGGAGGCATCCTTACCAGATGACCCAACCACCTCAGTTGTTTACAACGAGTACCTCCATAATGCATCCATGCATCTGTGGTCATCCCCAGAGGTGCTGTGGCTTAGTTGGTTAAAGTGCCTGTCTAATCAGCAGACGTTCCTGAGTTCAAATCCCAGCAGCACCTTGTTGTTGCAGAGATTACCTGTACATGTTTTTAAGTTGCCTGCTAATCAGATGTTGTTGTGGATGGGGCATTAAGTCTGACTCAGTGGCGAGGGAAATGGAGCAGTTGACTGACACAGAACTGTAGTGGAGCCAAAGTAGCGCATTTATTAATTAATTTCATTAGTTGTCAGGCAAATAGAACACCTTGTTGGCATGTTATTAGTGTTTCTGTGTAAATGTAACATGCCATTTTCATTTGCTACCAGGGTACTTTCACAAGGATTGGGTTGACATGATGATGACACGCCAAAAGAGGTCATCTCTCCAACAACAAAGTGCTGCTGGGACTTGAACCCAGGATCTCCTGTTTACTAGACAAGCACTTTAACCAACTAAGCCACAGCACCTCCACAAATAACTGTCCTGTTAAGTCTTGATTTGTCTTTTACCTTGTACAAGCTAAACATACAGTATACTGACTGGCAGTATTGGGAGTAACGGCTTAGCTCGCTTAGGCTTGGCGGATCAATCCTATCCAGTAGATAGTCTGCAGAAGAGGTATAAGTACCTGACAGGTCTCTCCCTTCAGCAGTTTAAGAACGCCAGCCCACTCCTTCCCATTGGTGCTGATCATCCACATCTCACCCTCATAGAGCCAGTGAAGCTCGGTCCACCAGGTGGACCAGTCACCATTCGAACCAGACTGGGGGGGAACGTTTCAGGGCCCAGCACGGATCGTGGAGCAACAGCTACGGCCGCAACAGTGCCTTCTCAAGTCCACTGTTCCTTCCAACATGGAGCTTTCCAGATTGTTGAAAACCTCTAGCAGCTGGATGTGCTGCCATACAAAATAAGAAAGTGGTAACCAGGTCAAGATAAGACCAGGAGGCAGTAAGTCTGCTTGAAGAGAAGACTACGCGTGTGAAGTTCGACAGAATACGCCGCTATGCTGTAACAGTTTCCCTAACTCACTGTTTTAAGATATATTCGATGTACTATATTCAACTGCTTGGCTTTGTAGCGATATATGGGTGATTGTCACACTCTGTTCTCATAAAAGCTTATGCAAGCATTTCACAAAATGTTCTTTTTGTTGAAACATGTATCTCACGTTCTCTTATTGAAACATGTATCTCACTAACCAAGGACGGAGGCCCAACCACATCACACACACACACACACTATGCTGTTTGTATCAACCTATAACCCAACCACATGATTACACACTCACACACTATTATTGTTTGTATCAACCTATAAATAAAGGAACAAGGGACTGCCTTGGCGCGACTCTCTCTTGGGTGTTCAGCCCAGCAGGTTGCCCTTTGTACAAAGTAGCTCGGTTGTCCCGTGTCATCTCTTGAGCCATCTTAAACGTGAAGAGAGAAATCTCTTCACACTCACCCGGCAAGGGAAAAGTACAACGCATATAAATTAAGGTAATGGGTGGATCTCTGATATCTATCGGCTATAATCTAGTCCTGCCTACTTTATTTACACAACCCCAGAATACCCTCACCCCCATAAACACCCTACTTGCCTCTAATTTGGCTCAATAAACATGCTAATAAAATAAAAAGAAGATCATGGAATATACACTCACCGGCCACTTTATTAGGTACACCTGTCCAACTGCTCGTTAACACTTAATTTCTTTTTTTTTTTTTATATTCTTTTTTTTATTTTGATCTTACATGTCCATACAATATAGTCCATGACACTACCTGACATACTTCTCATTGAGCCATTTGCAATTATACAATAATAACCCACACAAACAAAAGCATCACCGGCTCGGTAGACAGTACTAAAGTAAGCCAGGACCCTTTAGACATTCATTCTACATTACATACTCATAACCATTTTTAGACCTAGTAAAATCAGAATGAAAACTGAACAAACATGTTGGGGTAAACCTCAATGACTCAAAAAGCCCTCTTCCGAGGGGGAATAATAACAAATTAAAAAAAAAGGACACCCAAATCTACTTTAAACAAATGAAGGGCGTAATGGAGTGATGTATGTTATCCATCTTTCCATCTTTTCAAAAAAGTTCCCTGTTGCAGTCTCAAAGCAAAAGTAATCCTTTCCATCTTGAAAATATCGTAGATAATGTCAATCCATTCCTCCATGGTGGGTTTTCTGGTTTTAACCACCTTCTAGTAATAGCTTTTCTACTAGCAGCACTTAAAATCTGAAACAAGTATTTGACATGAGAAGAAACATTTTTTGTTGTTAAGGCACCTAAATATAAAGACTCAAATTTAAATTGAATGTCCACCTGAAAAATACTTTGCAAAGCTTATAAACCTCCCTCCAAAATGGAATCAATAATGTACAGGACCAGAAAATGTGAAAATGATTTGCTTCGAGGCACCCACATTGTCGCCAACATGCCGAAGAATTGGTGTAGTGCTTCCTTTGAGCTGGAGTAATGAAAAACCTTATAAGGTTTTTCCAGCAAAACTCTTGCCATAAAGATGAACTGGAAGTTTTCCACTGTATCTCACATAAGTTCTCCCAATCTTCTTCATTTAAGACAAAATTTCCTTCCTGTTCCCATTTTTGCTTTACAGACATTGAACTACCTTTTGTTTGTTGTAGCCCCTTGTATATTCTTGAGATGAGCTTCCGGTTAGAGCCAACAAGATAAGCCTCTATAAACACTTTTAACAGAATGTTATCCCCGCCTACTATTGTACACCTCTTCTGCATTTGGTCAATATAATGCCGGACCTGAAGGAATCTGTAAAAATCATCCTTATCTAAGCCAAATTGCCTCCTCAGATTTTGAAAGCTATTCATAGTCCCCTTATGCAAAAATGTACAGTATGCTGTTAAGCCTTGCGAAGTCCATCTCTTAAATCTTGCGGCCCATCTATTAGGCAAAAAATCTGTATCAAACGCACACCATCTCAAGACCTTTACCCCATCCTTCAGGTTACTTTGAGCTATTACCTTGTTCCATATCTTAAGTGACAAACAGATCCATGGGTTTCCCAATTCCTTTAAATTATATAACAAATCCTTGTCCCCAATTGCAGCCTGAATTGGAAATTTATCTGACATAGCACCCTCAATCTCCTTCCATCTAGCACGATAATCTGGGTTGCACCAGCATATTAATGGCCTCAGTTGAGCAGCGGTATAGTAGTCATTTAAGCATGGGAGAGAAACCCCGCCCTTGATTTTTGTCAATTGTAATCTCTGGTATCTAATTCTTGGCCTTCGTCCCTGCCAAATGAACCTTGAAATAAGCTTGTCCCACTCCTGAAATTGTTGGTTGGGTATATCTATTGGAAGAGATTGAAAGAGATACATCAATTTCGGCAAAATAACCATTTTGACCGATTCCACTCGTGATCCGAAATTAAGAAAAGGTAAAAGATCCCATCTCCTTATGTCTTCCCTAATCTTTTTGTTCAAGGGAAGGTAGTTAAGTGAGAACAAAGTTGTCAAGTCTATTGGAATGTTCACCCCCAAATATCTAATTGAACCCGAGTCCCATTTCAAATTATACTTATTTTTCAAATTTACAGAAGGGCTGTAGTTAAAACATAGAATTTGTGTTTTAGGAACATTCAGCTTGTATCCAGAAAAGATCCGTATTGCTCCAATAATTCCAATAGCCGTGCCAAAGACTGTTCAGGGTCAGTTAAATACACCAGTACATCATCAGCGAACAGCGAAATAATTTGTTCTCCCCCATACATAACGATTCTTTAATATTGTTGTCCTGAATGATCCATTGACTCAGGGGCTCAATAAAGATTGCAAACAGGAGGGGGCTAATTGGGCAGCCCTGTCTTGTTCCTCTTTCTAATGAAAAGGGGCTAGAGACAGCCCCATTTATTTTAATTCTTGCCCTTGGGCTATCGTAGAGAGCTCGTAATGTTTTAATAAAGGTACTATGAAATCCAAAATTATCCAAAATTTTGTACAAAAAAGACCAATTTACACAGTCAAACGCTTTTTCTGCGTCCAGCCCCACTAGTACTGCATCCAAATTATTTTCTGTTATATGGTTAATTACATGTAAAGTCCTTCTAATACTATCTTGAGTTTGTCTTCCGCGAATAAAACCCGTCTGGTCAAGACTAATAATTAATGGTAGCAGTCCCTCTAATCGTTTGGTTAGTATATGAGTAAATATTTTATAATCCTGGTTCAACACGCTTACTGGTCTATAATTACCGCATTCCGACTTGTCCTTCCCCTCCTTCGGAATTAAAGATATTACCGCCTCCCTCCAAGAGGGAGGTATACTGTTCTCTTTAAGAACCAGTTAAAGGTGGACTGCAGCACAGAGGTCAAAGAACCCTCCATGACTCTGTACCATTCGGAAGGGAACCCGTCCGGACCTGGAGCCTTATTTGGTTTAAGATGCGATATGGCTGAGCGAATTTCTTTCTCTGTTATTTCTGCTACAAGAATCCTACTTTGCTCACTATTCAATTTAGGCAGATGAATTTTCTGAAAGAAATCTTCCATTTTCTCCATCTATTTGAGGCTGGGAGTATAGTTTTTTATAATAATTTTCAAAACAATCTTGTATTTCGTTTAATTTGTAATGCATAGAATTAGTAATAGGATTTTTTATTTTATGAATTGAATTCTCTGCTTGTGTTTTTTCAGCCTATAAGCTAACAATTTGCTGGCTTTCCCACCCCCTTCATAATATTTCTGTTTTGTAAAAATTAACTTTTTTGTATATCCTTTGTATAAATCTCATTTATTTCGTTCTTTTTCTTCCAAGTAGCTCTCTATCTTTTTTATCATTTGTATCTTTGTGTTTTTGTTCCAATTGTTTTAATTCTACTTCCAACTGAATTAACTCTTTTTGTCTACTCTCTTAAGGTGAGCACTGTATCCAATTATCTTGCCTCGAAGCACAGCTTTACATGCATCCCATAATATTGTAGGGGGGACTTCACCATTGTCATTCTGGTCTAAGTATTCAGCAATATCCCTCTTAATTTGTTCCTTCATCTGAATCAGTACAAATGTATTTAACCTCCATAAGGTGTCTTTCCGGTACTGGTCCAGATTCAGTTCTAAATAAATGGGGCTATGATCCGAAAGGTCCATGTTCCCACATCGCAGCCTACTACCCTGTTTAGGTCTTGAGCAAAAGTAAGAAAATAATCAATCCTCGAGTATGCCAAGTGTGGATTTGAAAAAAAGGTGTAGTCTCTCTTTGAAGGGTTTAATTCTCTCCAGATATCAATTAATCCGATTTCTTTCATAGACAAATTGAACTTTTTACTTATCAAATTGGGCTGGACTGTGTGTGTATTTGAGGAGTCCAGTTTGGGATTTAGTCTAATGTTGAGATCCCCCCCACAGATTAGGACTCCATGGGTCTCTGCTGTTATCAAATCAAATATCTGTTTAAAAAACTTCCAGTCAGAGTTAGGAGGAGCGTAGATGTTAAATAAAGTAACCAATGAGCCCCCTAAATTTCCCCTCACTAGAATAAATCTTCCCTCTGTGTCCTTTTTTTCAAAAATGGGTTCGAAACTAGTCTTGTTAGATATCAATACTGCCACCCCCTCCTGTGCCCCGCCTTATACGATGATGAGTACTGATGCTTAAAGCCCAATCGTTTTAATTTAACATGTTCTGTATCCGAAAGATGCGTTTCCTGTAAAAACGCAACCTCAACTCTCTCTCTCTTTAGTTTAGTTAATATCTTACTTCTCTTGATGGGGTTGACAAGGCCATTCACATTATAAGTTGCTATTTTAACTGATTGCATTCAGTAAGGAAAAGAGAAAAATAGATAAATAAATCATCCCCCTAATTGACCATGAGTAACAAAAAGAATCCCAGGATATACCCCGCAAACAACATAGAATGGCAGCAAGAACTGCTGCAACACAGGAACACAATAAGAACAAAAAAGATAGAAATAAAAAGACTTCCAACTGTGGGGTCTTAATATTGACCCTGGTGAAGCCCTGATGGAAAAGGGCTCTGAGGTAGAGCCTCCCCCCTAACAAATGGGAGAGGGCCTTCATGCATGGTATCGACTCTGTCTTGGCAAAATATAAAAGAAAATCCCCCCGACGTTTACATTATAATCCTGGTTATGCAGCCCGTTCAATGCCTCTTTAATAAGCAGGACGTGTTAAAGGACGTAATTCCTCTCTCTACTGGGAGTCCCGAGCGAAAAATGAAAAAGAAAATAACGACTCAACGGACTCACCCGTTATACTTTCAGCTAACTCGCACACAGCGATTTCAGTTAACTAACAGTCAACCTGAATCCTGGTGTCTAAAAGCCTGTAATTTTTCCTTGAAATCCGAAGCTCTGCCAGCTCTATGCCGGTTCCCTGGTCTCTTGACGGTATGCCACGTGAACCGCTGGATCCGCTCCAACAGCGAGTCCGGGTGTTTAATTACCGACACCGGGAACCCCCTCTTCGCCATATCCTCCGTAGCCTCCTCCGCCGAACCATACATCACAGTTCCTTCCTGGTAGAAAACTCTAAGCCTGGCGGGGAATGGCGTCTGAAATCGGATTTTCTTCTCCTTCAACACCGCTTTTGCTTCGGCATACTCCCTTCGCTTTTTCAAGACATCCGGCGCGTAATCGTGATCGAGATTGACTCTTTCCCAAAATGTTGAAATCCTCGCTTTTGCCAAGCCATTCTCAACAGCTCTTCTTTCATCCTGTAGCTTGACATCTTGACAACGATGGACCTCGGCGTGGCTTCCCCGGGCGGCCTCGGCATCAAGGCGCGGTGAGCTCTTTCCACTCGAAGTTCAAATGTAGCTGGAAGCTCCAAGCCCTCCGCAGCAAGCTCTCCACATACATCACCATCGATGTGGAATTTTCCTCCGCACCCTCTTTAACTCCGTGAATTCTGATATTTTCTCGCCTGGAGTGGCCCTCTAAGTCAGTCAGCTTAGCGTCTAGGTGTATCTGAAGGGTGTAGCAACTCCTGCACGGTATCCTCAGCCACTTGTAACCGCGTTTCAGTCGCGTCAATCCTCCTCTCCGCCTCTTCGATCCTAGTATTGGATTTATTAATTTCTTCCCGAATCGCATTCAGCTGCTGACTGCTGTCTTTTCTGAACTCTCTCAGCTCTTTAAGTATGAGGCCAAAGTCCCGGTCTCACTTTGACCCGCTCCGAGTTGCGTATGCGTTTCATCATCGTCCTCCTCCATTAACATTACGCTGCTAGGCGATGAAGTTGGCTAGCTCCTTCGACGTCGAGTAACTCTGTCTGCTTTGACTTTTTATTTTCCCTTTGGCATTCTCAAACCCACTGTCTTAAACCACCCTGAAAACTAAGTTTGTTTCTAAATAATCGTGTTGTAGTGGGTAATTTTGTCCGAAATTGTCGGGAGCACTTTCTCTAAGCCGCCATCTCCTGGTTCGTCAAACCGGAAGTCCCTAACACTTAATTTCTAAGCAGCCAATCACATGGCGGCAACTCAGTGCATTTAGGCATGTAGACATGGTCAAGAGAATCTCCTGCAGTTCAAACCGAGCATCAGTATGGGGAAGAAAGGTGATTTGAGTGACTTTAAAGTGGCATGATTGTTGGTGCCAGAAGGGCTGGTCTGAGTATTTCAGAAATTGCTAATCTACTGGGATTTTCACGCACAACCATCTCTAGGGTTTACAGAGAATTGTCCGAAAAAGAAAAAACATCCAGTGAGCGGCAGTTCTGTGGGCGGAAATGCCTTGTTGATGCCAGAGGTCAGAGGAGAATGGCCAGACTGGTTCGAGCTGATAGAAGGGCAACAGTGACTCAAATAACCACCCGTTACAACCAAGGTGGGCAGAAGAGCATCTCTGAACGCACAGTACGTCGAACTTTGAGGCAGATGGGCTACAGCAGCAGAAGACCACATCGGGTGCCACTCCTTTCAGCTAAGAACAGGAAACTGAGACTACAATTTGCACAAGCTCATCGAAATTGGACAATAGAAGATTGGAAAAACGTTGCCTGGTCTGATGAGTCTCGATTTCTGCTGCGACAGTCGGATGGTAGGGTCAGAATTTGGCGTCTACAACATGAAAGCATGGATCCATCCTGCCTTGTATCAACGGTTCAGGCTGGTGGTGGTGGTGTCATGGTGTGGGGAATATTTTCTTGGCACTCTTTGGGCCCCTTGGTACCAATTGAGCATCGTTGCAACGCCACAGCCTACCGAGTATTGTTGCTGACCATGTCCATCCCTTTATGACCATAATGTACCCAACTTCTGATGGCTACTTTCAGCAGGATAATGCGCCATGTCATAAAGCTGGAATCATCACAGACTGGTTTCTTGAACATGACAATGAGTTCGCTGTACTCAAATGGCCTCCACAGTCACCAGATCTCAATCCAATAGAGCATCTTTGGGATTTGGTGGAAACGGGAGATTCGCATCATGGATGTGCAGCCGACAAATCTGCGGCAACTGTGTGATGCCATCATGTCAATATGGACCAAATCCTGAGGAATGCTTCCAGCACCTTGTGAATCTATGCCAAGAAGAATTGAGGCAGTTCTGAAGCAAAAGGGGGTCCAACCCGTTACTAGCATGGGGTACCTAACAAAGTGGCGGGTGAGTGTAAGTGTACTGCGTGTATTATAGACACAACTAATTAAACATCGGACACACCCACTCTATACAAACATGTTAAAGCACTCAAAGAATCCCACACATTAAAATTGTTATAGACATGGGAGAAAAAACAACAATACACTCATGCATTTCCCATACATAAAAGCTCCTTTAAGTTACATGAAGTACAGGTGACTGCTCAACATGCCTCCACCAAAATACTGCTTTACAGTCCAACATCCAAGGCTATTTTACCCCTTAGCTTACTTAAAGTAGAAGTGGATAGTGTAGAGGTTGATTTTTTTAATTTCACCAATACTCTAGCTTAATATTAGGTTCCACAGACTTGAACTCAAATCACTGGATTCAAAGTCCAGAGTGCTCACCATTACACCGTGGAAACCGGCTCTGAAAGACCACATGGGTTTCCCAGGCAGCTTCTTTCATAGTATCAACACTTACGCTATTGAAGGCCAGAGATGGCAAACGTACTCACTTTCCGTACTTAAGTAGAAGTACAGATACTTGTGTTAAAAATACCGGTAAAAGTGGAAGTACTGATTAACTTCTTTACTCAAGTAAAAGTAACTAAGTACAGGCTTGGAATTTACTTAAAGTATAAAAGTAAAAGTAGCCTTGCGAAAGCTACCTGGAGCACACAAATGTTACCAGAGAGACGCTGAGGAACTCCAGTGGACATGGAGGACATGTCTTTATATGGCAATGGTTACATTTTAAATGGCTGTCTGCCAATAGGCCTAAAACATAACATATATGGTTATTATGACAGAAACTGGGACTCCAGGTTAATAAGATTCTGACTCATTAGCAAGATATGAATTCAGTTGTGTGTGCTAACGTTAGCGCCATCAAGCCTCAATGATTTGCTGTGAATTAATGCAGAGTGCTGAATCGGTTGAGTTGTCTTAGTCGTGCGTCAAATGCAACGTACAGTAGATGTTTACCATCCATTTAGATGAATATGGTATTGATGACGTAAACAATAATAAGGATAACTCCAGTGAAATGATGTGAAAGTTGAAAGTGTTGATGCTTCATTAAGATCAACGTGCAACCTAGCTAACAAGTGAAGACCACACCAAAACCACTAGCTAAACTTACTTTAAATGTGAAGAATTATAGACCAATAACAGGCTTAAGTGAACTGACAACATGAGTTAGACGACTTACAGTTCTCAAAGACTCTCACACACAATCTCAGATGATTATCCTCGGGACAGCTAGTCTCTTTTCATTTCTCTCTTTTTTCACCGTGTGGCGAGCGCGCACCCGCTCGCGGTGTGAGCCGCGTGTCCGCGCTATTCTCGATTATGACAACGTTCTTGTACAAAACTAAAAGCCAGCAAGCCATTTTGAAAATGTAAGGAGTAGAAAGTAGGCTACGATATTTTGGTTAAAATGTAGGAGTAGAAGTAAAAAGTTGCCACAAAAATAAATAGTAAAGTAAAGAAAATATCAGAAATTCTACTTGAGTACAGTAACGAAGTATTTGTACTTCGTTATTCCATCTCTGTTGAAGGCACACAACAAATTACTGGCTAACTTAAATCATTTAGTAAGCTAAGCGTTCACACAGGATGTGGAAAAATGCAAGTCAAGAAAAGGTTTTTAAGGACTTGCCACAAACAATGAATACAGCAGTAGATAGATCTACAGTGACAAAAGATGTAACTTAGTTGGGTTGATAATGCAAATGCTCACAAATGGTGCAGCTGCATTTGCAATTCAATAGCTTGCACAAATGCATGTCCACTATATTGTAAAGTACAGCTGAGCTCAAGCTCCCAAACACCATGTCTGAGAAAGTAGCTCTAGACGGAAATAATCATGTCAGAAGTGGGATTTGAAACTAAGCCTCCAGTGGAGACTGCGACCGAACGGAGCGCTTGGAAGATCGGCATCCTGTCTGAAAAGCCGAAAAAAAATTATTATACTTCACAGAAATAGTAGACGGACCCAACTGGTTCATGATAAGTGGGTGTTAGTCATCAGGTCATAGTTATCAAGGGAAGGTTTCC